>NW_016817144.1:474410-489969 GCF_001698545.2 Rhinopithecus bieti | reverse complement strand
AAGTTGGCCAGGCTAGTCTTCAACTCCTGACCTCAGGTGATCCACCCATCTCGGCCTCCCACAGTGCTGGGATTACAGGCATGAGCCACTGTGCCCAACTAAGAAATAAATTTCTTTTGTTCATACACTACCCAGTTTATGGCATTTTTTAATAGCAGCCCAAACAGACTGCGACAGGTGAGGTGGATGAGTTCAGTTTTTGTCCAGTTGAGTTTGAAGTACTCATAGAAAACTTAGTGGAATAACCGGTAGGGAATTTGGTATATAAATCCAAAGCTGAGACCTAGAGATACAGATTTGGAAATCATAAAGGTAGTTTTGAAAGCATAAGAACAGAGGATATTACCCAAAGGATACATGAGGGATAAAATGAAAAGAAGGGCAAGGATGGAACCTGGGGGAATACTGACATTTAACGGGAGGGAAATGGAAGAGCATTTCATAAAGATGGATGAGAAAGGAATGCTCTGAGAGTTAGAAGGAGAATCGGGATGCTGGGGAGTCACAAAGGCCCAGGAAAGTGAGAACACCAACGAAGAAATTGTTACCAATAACAGCAACAGAGTTCCGTGAACACAGAATTTAAAACATCCTGTGAGAATGAGCAATAAGAAGGTCATTGGTGACCTTTATGAAAATGAGTGACATGGTGGAGGTAGAAGCCAGCTTGCAGTATCCTTTGATGCTTGGCTGTGGAAGGAAGGAAAAGAATTGGATCAGAAGGGGACTCAGAGTGGAAGGGAGAAGCCTTTGCAAGATTCCCATCTCTGTGGAAAAGAGGTTCATGTTCGGATGCATCTCCTCTGTTCCAAACGCATAGCAGTGACAGATAAAATACAAAGAGAGAAAGCCGAAGTGATATAGCTGGACTCGTGGATCAAAAACTCGGAAGGATGAGGGTAGCCTGGATTGACTGGAATCTGGGTCTTGGGGGCAGGCAGGTGTTGATGTAGGTCTTTTATGGCAATAGGACTAAAAGTACTCAAAGCAAGCGGGGGGACCAGAGCCAGCCTCACTGTTTGAAAAAAGAGGCTGGGGTAGGGCTTCCTACCCTCTTTTCATTCTTTCAGGTGAAAGGAACCTAAAAAGAATCCCCTCTATCCAATGCCGAGGCCATGGCTTACAGCAGTAGTTCTGCTCTTAGAAGGCAACTGTAAAACCTAGAGATTGGTTTGAGGAGTCAGGGAGTGGAGGTGGAGAAAAATAGAGCAGCAACAGTGACAATAACAACAAAGCCTCCCACTCAAAAGCAACCCCGCAAATCTAACATTCGTAAAGACAGCCAAGGTATCAACAGTCAGAATGTAAATTTGCTGCCAAAGAAAATAACTTTGTAGATAGACCTGATTAAAATAGTATGTTCGGGCTGCTCAGAGGGAAAAGTAAAGGAATAATGTTCATTTTAAAAGAATGAGAAATTAGGAAACAAAAAAGAAACAAGAACAGGATTTGAAAAAGAACCAGTTTGAAATTGAGGGACTGAATCATTGAAATGAAATCTAAGTGGATAAGATAAACTAGGCTAGATACAACTGAAGAGATAATTATTGAATTGGAAGATAATAATAGTATTGAGAAATACAACCCATTTCATAGCACAGAAATACAAAGAATTTTTTTAATAAATAGTTAAATTAGGGAGAAAGAATGAGAGTTGCCATATAGTTAACTCACAGGAGCAGAAAACATTGGGTTGGTGTAAAATAATTGCGATTTTGCCATTAGTTTTCATGCAATTACTTTTGCACCAACCATACAATGGAGGAAATAGCAGAAAAGCAATATTTGAAACAATAAAGGCTGAGAATTTTCTAGAATTAAAGATAGACACAAATCCTTACATCAAAGCATATTTGAGCAATAACAATAATGGTAAACACTTATTTAGCCCTTATGTTCCAGACACTATTCTATATGCTATGTATTAACTCATTAATCCTCTAATATCCCTGGGATAAGAGTAATTTACATGTGAGTTAACTGTAAAAGAGAGAATGTGTGTAATTTGCCCAAGGTCACACAACTGGGTGGTGGGATTTGACCCTAAGCAGCCTGGATACCCTCTAATACTTCTCTAAATCCTAAAGGGATTAAAAATAAATCTATACCTGGACACATTGTCATGAAACTGCAGATTATCAAAGTTTTTTTTAAGAGCTCCTCTAGAGGAAGGACAGATCACATACAAAGGGACAACCCTCATCCTAATAGTGGACTTCTCATTAGCAACAACAGACGCAAGTCAATGAAAGGACAGATTCTAAAGCCCAGGGCAAGGCATAGAACACAAGAAACAAATGTGGGCCCATCAAATGATACAGTGTTATACATTAACTCAACTGTGAAATACTGAGGAAGGAGCCGGTAGGCCAGTGAGGAATTTGGAGTTACAAGAGGAAGAGCAGCGGGGCACCTGGTGGCTCATTCCTATAATCCCAGCACTGTGGGAGGCTGGGGAAGGAGGAGCACTTGAGCCCAGGAGCTCAAGACCAGCCTGGGCAACATAGTGAGACCCCGTCTCTACAAAAAAATTTGAAAATTAGGCAAGCATGGTGGTGCGCGCCTGTAGTCCCAGCTACCTGGGAGGCTGAGGTGGGAGGATCACTTGAGTCCAACAGGTTGAGGCTGCAGTGAGCCATGATTGTGCCACTGCATTGTAGTCTGGGTGACGGAGCAAGACCCTGTCTCAAAAAGAAAAAGGAAGGAAAGAAAATAAGAGGAAGCGCCTGCCCCAAGAAGCCAGAAAGTGAATGGTCTTCATGAACCTCTGAAATAGAAGGAAAAGCAGGGCAGGTAAGGAGGGGGATAAGGGGCAGAGAGTGACAAGCACACACAGAAGGTCTCTAGTTTCCAGTAATATGGGAAGAAAGGTCATCTCCTGTAAAGGAAGGGGTCAGGAAAGAGGGGGCTGAAGGAGGGTAATAAAGGTCAAAGATAACCTTTGCGGGAAATGGATGAGAAGCATGAAAGGATTGCTTGAAAGTCTTGGCAGTCTGGTGATTTGGGAAATGTTGAATGAGTAGTGCCATCAGCCTACATAATTGTGGCGTTTTCCCAGCTGTGCTTTGCAGCCTGCATGTAGGAGCACAGGAAATGGTTGAATTGATTCAGGATTTGTCTTCAGGGTAGGTTCAGCAGAGTATGGAAAAATTGAGTAAGTGAAGGTCAAAACGAGCTTCGGAGTCCAGTGGAGACTTGGGATTTGGAGAGCTTGGTGGGGTCAAGGAGAAAGTGTCCTGGGAGTGAGAGTAAGAGAATACAGGTTGGGGTTGGAGCAAAAGTAACCAGAGCTTTCAGATCTCAGAAGTGGAAATAATTCCAGGAGATTCAAGACCCCGGTGGAACTTGAAGGGAAGTGGTTAGAGGTGGAGTGGAGGTGAAGGTCGTTAGAGGAGAAGGAAAGGAAAAGGAATTAGGAGGCTGGGCCTATAGTGTTGATGGGCTGCCCATGTGGATACTGAAATCATAAAAATGTGGATATAAGTTAGGGTAAAGCAGAATCCTGGGCATGGTCCAGAGCGTTCATGAAGCCAGGAGTCAGGTGGTTTGTAAATAACAGCAGTCATCATCAATCATCAATGAGGCGTGTGGCTAGAAAGCATGAGCCTGGAGGAGGAGGGCCCTGGAAAAGTGCCAGTCATTCTACAAGTAACCACTAACCTCGGGAATTTTTTTTTTTTTTTTTTTTTTTTTGGTGGTGTGGAGGAAGGGTCTTGCTGTGTCGCCCAGGTTAGAGTGCAGTGGTACGACCTTGGCTCACTGCAACCTCGACCTCCTGGGCTCAGGTGATCCACCTCATCCTCCCAAGTAGCTGGAACTACAGGTGCACACCACCATGCCCAGCTAATTTTAGTATTTTTTTGTATAGAGATGGGGTTTTGCCATGTTGCTCAGGCTGGTCTCCAACTCCTGGGCTCAAGTGATTCTCTTGTCTTACCCTCCCAAAGTACTGGGATTACAGGCACGAGCTACCACACCAGGACCCTGGGTCACCTCTTACACCAGAGCCAGTGGGTTCATTTGATCAATCTGAGCAGTACTCGCAGGATTCAATTGTCTTCTTACACCTTTTCCCCAGGTTTCAAAGTCACAGCCACTTGCTGACTTGAGTGATTATGTCAGGGCCCCATCTAATGGCCTTTTTGCAAAATACAGCTAGAGCAAGCAGGCTCGCCTGTGCCCCTTTTCTCATCAAAAGCAAGGCAAAGAGGGTACAGATTAGACCAGCAGGCCCCGGCTAGGAAGTAACATCTTCAAGAATAGTAATCATGATGGCAGCCATGTGGATATTGACCCGTAATAATAGTGACGGTCAGACGGATATTGGCAGGAATATTTACGTGAGCCCAGCATCCTGCTAGCCTGTCTATAGATAGCCACAGTCTCATGAAATCCTCACAAATATTAATATCCTCATTTTACAACTGACACTGAGGCTTAGTGAGACCCAGTGGTCTGCACAGCCTCAGAGCTAGCAAGTGTCAGATCTAGGACTCAATTCTAGGTTAGTTTAACCTTGGAGCACGAGCTGTCATGTAACTAATCTGCTGTCTTTGGCTTTAAAAATGAAATAAGACTGTAGGTAGAGCCAGGTACGGTGGCTCTACTGTAATCCCAACACTTTGGGAGGCCGAGGTGGACAGATCACTTGAGGTCAGGAGTTTGAGACCAGCCTGGCCAACAAGGTGAAACCCTGTCTCTACTAAAAATAAAAAAATTAGCTGGGTGTGGTGGTGCATGCTTGTAATCCCAGCTGCTGGGGAGGCTGAGGCAGGAGAATCACTTGAACCAGGGAGGTGGAGGCTGCAGTGAGCCGAGATCCAAGATAGTGCCACTGCTGCAGCCTGGGCAACAGAATGAGACTCTGTCTCACACACACACACACAAAAGACTGTACATGGAGTCAGCTACTCTAGTTTTAAAGTGTGGTTGAAGGTTTAAATTTTCACAGTGAGGAAAGGGAAATAAGTCACTCCCATCTTAACAAAGCACCGTCAAAGGAATTTTTTTCTCCTTCCAAGTTTTGCAGGGAGGCAAATATTCTGAAAGGAATTATCATGGTAATAAAATCCCTTACCTTATTTTTTTCAAAAACTTTTATTACTAGGAATTTTCTCAGATTTAGTGCCGCATAGTGGGTGTTTATCAACTGGAATAGTAAGAGAAAATGACTTTCCAGCCGTGTGTCCAGTTTTTATACATCTTCAAACATGGATGGAAGGCAGAGCTGAGTTGCCTCAAGTCTGGGTCAAGTCAGCTTCCCTGGATTAGAAGGGGAGGCTGGTAGGCTAATAGCAGGATGCTAGTGATGCAGGAGGGGATGTTTCTTATGAAAACAGATTCTCAGAGAAAGAGGATCTGGGTAGGAACACCAGAGAGATTGGCCTCAGAGACCCAAAAGCAAAAGAAATAAGTTAAAAATAAAACAGTCCTAGGCCAGGCCACTGTGGCTCATGTCTGTAATCCCAACACTTTGGGAGGCCCAGGTGGGTGGATCGCTTGAGGTCAGGAGTTTGAGACCTCCCTTGCCAACATGGTGAAACCCCGTTTCTACTAAAAATACAAAAATTAGCCAGGCGTGAAAGCACACGCCTGTAGTCCCAGCTACTTGGGAAGCTGAGGCACAAGAATCGCTTGAACCCAGGAGGCAGAGGTTGCAGTGAGCTGAGAACACACTACTGCACTCCAGCCTGGACAACAGAGTGAGACTCCCTCTAAAAAAAAAAAAAAAAAAATGGCCGGGCGCAGTGGCTCACGTCTGTAATCCCAGCACTTTGGGAGGCTAAGGTGCACGGATCACCTGAGGTCAGGAGTTCAAGACCAGCCTGGCCAAAATGATGAAACCCTATCTCTACTAAAAATAAAAAATTTAGATGGATGCAGTGGCATGCACCTATAGTCCCAGCTACTCAGGAGGCGGAGGCAGGAGAATCGCTTGAACCTGGGAGGCAGAGGTTTCAGTGAGCCGAGATTGCACCCACTGTAATCCAGCTTGGGCAACAGAGTGAGACTCCGTCTCAAAATAAAATAAAACAAAACAATAAAATAAAACAAGGCTAATGATAAACCCAGGGGCTCCTTGGCAGGAGCAAAGCTGAACCAAGAGCTCTATTCCTAGAGCCCTGTGTCTGAATAATTTATTTTTCCTATCTCACAGTCCCCATGTGCCTTCCTCAGCTGAGATCAAGTGCAGAGGACATCTCAAAATACCCACAGCCAAAACTTCTCAGCATAGCTCCCTGCGTGGAGAAGGAGACAGTTCTGCAAGTCTTTGTCCTGAACCGTTTATGGATTTTCCATGGTCTGCAAGACCTTGGACTCACGCTGCCTGCCAACTGGCAGCTGCTGTCCAGCCTGGGAACAGAGCTTGCTCTGGACTGTGGCGAGTCCTCCTGGGGTTTATTGTGAATTTCCCTGGTTTTGCATCTTCATCCTGAAAACCTCCCGACCTTTCCTTAATGAAGATTTTAGCTGGGGGAAATTGCATTAGTGGCTCGTGTATTTCTGTCAACCTTCTAAATTATGTTAGTTGTGAGTAAAAAGAGTACAGTAAGTCCTTTTATCCGTGTGGGCTGTTCCTGGGAATCATAATGGACAATAAAATAATAAGTAATGGACAGGAAGACGCTCTTAGAACCAGGTTAGAAAACTCCTCCAGTGCCAGATAGAAACCAGCCCCCTGCACTGTTATCAGGAAATCAGGTGAAGCCAGTGAACACTCGTGGAGCTCCTTTCAAGTCCCAGCACCAAAGAAGGATACCTATCCCTTCTAGTTAAGAGAGCATCGTACTCAGTATTATCTCAGTTAATATTCATAGCAGCACATAAGCTCAATGCTCAGTTTGCAGATGAGGGGACTGTGGTTGAAAGAGGTTTTTAATACACTGCCCAAGGCCACGCAATGAATAGCTGACAAAACTGAGGTCGAGGGTCTTTTGATGATGTGTCTTTCTCTTTCCACACTCCACCTCAGCGACTCAGAAGCAGATCCCGGGGCCAGAATGGACCTCTGTAGGAAGCCTCAGAGATAGAAGCTTTCTGCCTTCAACTGGCTGACTGAATTAATGGAACAATGGGTGATAAGCGAGGGAATTATTTCGTAGTTTGGTTGAAAAAAGTCTTCAGCGTGTAAATATGTCTTACGTAAGTCATGAAAAATGGGATTGAAAGAAATGAGAGAGAAGAGGGACAAGACAGAAGTATTTTCTTTATCAAACCTTGGGGAAAAGCATCTTTTCCTCAAAGACCCGATGCAGTATGTATCGTTTTTGTTGTTATTATTAAGGCAAGGGACCTTTTTTTACCCAGACCCAAATTCAACTGCCTTCAAAGAGATGGGACAATGTTCTTAGAGAGTGAAGTTTCGCACTAAATCCCAGCTTCTCCAAAGAGCTCCAAAAGAGCACGTTTAAATTTGGCTAAGTCCGAGACGTTTGCAAATGTAGCCCGGAGACCCCTGGCCCACACTTGGATGACGAGGCGTAAAGTGAGGACCCTTTGCCTGGAAGGCTGTGTCTCCATCTCAGAAACCTTTTTAAAGCCGAACTTCATAATGGAAACACGGCCACAACCTGCTATCAGCAGCCACGATATTAAACAGGCATGGAGCCAATAGCAGTGGCGTGGAGCCAGCGAGGTAAGATTAGCATCACGAGTAAGAGATTTTAGGCTCAGGGCCAGAAGAGGGTTTTTTTTCCCTTTCCTTTTTATTAAAAAATAATAATAAAAGGGAGAGAGAAAGAAAGAAAAGAGGTGGAAAGGTGAAAAGAATTCCTGTTTAGCCACCCTTCCTGAGATTATTCTCCTTGGTTATCCAGATAAGTACAGAAGCAAACCATTGCCTGTCTGAAAACCTGGGAGTCGCTTGACCTTAAAATGGTCTCTGCAATAACCCTTCCAACCTGCTCTGCTCTCCTGTCCTTGGCTGGCCCATGTGCAGAATGGAGCGTGTGACCTCCAGCACGGGGAAAATAATGATCAGCAAGGTTCATTTTTTCCACTTGGAGTTAGAGGAAAGACCATGTGAGCACAGCTTTGGGTTGCTACCTTCTTGCCCTGCGCTGCTATAGAAAGAGACGTGCTGTGGTTGGAAGTCTTCCTACTGGCAGAGCGTCGTTCCAGCACCCAGTTTGACTTTGTGCAAGATGGTGCTTTTCTGACTACCTCCTCTCTTTAAGGCGCAGCCTTCTGAAATCTCAGATTTCAGGAGAGGGCACCAGCCCCAGGAGTTGTATGATGCAGCAGAGCAAAGGTGGCATTTTCCAGGTGAGCTTGGGGACTGTCCCCTTGAGCTCGCCCTCTCCCATCCTGGCCGTGCAGCGATGACTGCCCATAGCTTGACCACTGCAGATGGGCAGGGGGTGCTCTGTTGTAAGCAACTCTCAGAGGCTTGGTGACGTGCTCAATCTTGCTGCTTGCTCCAAACCAGCACGAGATTTTTTTGTAGCCTTCTTTTACACTTTGTATTTGGAAAATTTCAAACCTACAGAGAAGTTTGCAAGAAGAGCGCAGTGATTCTGGATTCACCAATTGTTAACATTGTTCTCCATTTGCTTTGTCTCTTCCTCTCCATACACATTTACATCACTTCCCCCAACACCCCAGAATCCTTTGAGAGTTATATGCAGACATCATGACTCCTTACCTTTTTTTTTTTTGAGATGGAGCCTTGCTCTGTCACCCAGGCTGGAGTGCAGTGGCGCAATCTTGGCTCCCTGCAACCTCTGCCTCCCAGGTTCAAGCGATTCTCCTGCCTCAGCCTCCCGAGTAGCTGGGATTATGGGCACCCGCTACCACGCCCAGCTAAATTTTTATATTTTTAGTAGAGATGGGGTTTCACCCTGTTGGCCAGGCTAGTCTCAAACTCTTGACCTCAGGTGATTCACCCACCTCAGCCTCCCAAAGTGCTGGGATTACGGGCGTGAGCCACTGCGCCTGGCCTGACCCTTTACCCTTGAATACTTCATTGTGCCCTAAGAACACGGACTTTCCCTTATGTCACCATAGTGCAGTGCTTAGGTTCTGGAAGCTTAACACTGATACGATACTTTTATCTGATATAGAGGCATATTTACATCTTGCTGATTATCCCAAAACGTTTTTTTTTTTCAATAGCAAGCAAAAACTTTAAGAAATTATTAAATGTCAATTAAAAAAAAAAAAAAAACTTTATGACTTGCCTAGCTACTTGGGAGGCGGAAGCAGGAGAATGGCCTGAGCCCATGTGTTCAAGTCCAACCTGAGCAACATAGTGAGATCCCATCTCTTAAAAAATAAATCAGTAAATAAATAAATCTTCATGATTCATGTTCTAGTAGAGGCTCACACATTGCATTTAATTGTCACTTTCTTTAGTCTTCTCTTTAATCTGGAGCTGTTTCTCAGCTTTTTTATTTTTATTTTACTTTTTTGAGACAGAGTTTCACTCCTGTTGCCCAGGCTGGAGTGCAGTGGCGCAATCTGAGCTCACTGCAACCTCCACCTCTTGAGCTCTAGCAATCCTCCCACATCAGCCTCCCGAGTAGCTGGGACTACTGACAAGCACCACCACACCCTACTAATTTTCCTATCTTTTTTTTTATTTTTGTAGAAATGAAGTCTCACTATGTTGCCCAGGCTGGTGCCAAATTCCTGGGCTCAAGTGATCTGCTCTTCTCGGCCTCCCAAAGCATTGGGAGGCATGAGCCACCACACCCAGCCTGTTTCTCAGCTTTTCTTTGTCTGTCATGACACTGACATTTTGCAAAGCACTGACTGGGTTTGTGCATGTCCTCGTCGCTGAGTTTTCCCCATTGTGCTCTCGAGATTAGATTCAGACTGTGCATCTTTGGCAGGAATTCTATATTAGCAATACTGAGTCCTTGTAGACTTCCAAAATATCCTTTCCCCAACATGCATGGCTTCCCTGTGATTTTTATTTTTTATTTTTTATTTTATTTTTTATCTTTATTTTATTTTTTGTAGAGACAGGGTCTCCCTATGTTGCCCAGGCTGGTCTCTAACTCTTGGGCTCAAGCCGTCCTCCTGCCTTAGCCTCCCGAAGTGCTGGGAACACAGACATGAGCCACTGTGCACAGCCTTCCCTGTATTTTATTTTTACTTTTTTCTCTTACAGATTATTTTCTAAACTTTGGGCCAGGCATGGTGCCAGCACACATCAGCACTTTGGGAGGCTGAGGCCAGCGGATCACCTTGAGGTCAAGAGTTAAAGTCCAGCCTGGTCAGTGTTGCAAGACCCTGTCTCTACTAAAAATACAAAAATTAGCCGGGCATGGTGGCTCACGCCTGTAATCACAGCACTTTAGGAGGCTGAGGTGGGCAGATCACAAGGTCAAGAGATCAAGACCATCCTGGTCAACATGGTGAAACCCCCGTCTCTACTAAAAATACAAAAATTAGCTGGGCACTGGGGCACGCGCCTATAGTCCCAGCTACTCGGGAGGCTGAGGCAGGAGAATCGTTTGAACCCTAGAGACAGAGGTTGCAGTGAGTTGAGATTGCGCCACTGCACTCCAGCCTGGCGACAGGGTGAGACTCCGTACAAAAACAAAAGAAAAGAAAAAAATTATTTTCTAAACTTTGACATCTGCTGCTACTTTTTGGCTAACAAGATGTCATCTGGCAAACAAAATGAGTCAACTACTAGCAAATAAATGGTAATGTTAAAATTCAACATACCTGGTGTTCAGTCTAATGGTTCAGTTCAACAACAGCAAAAAATAAAAATTAAAACATTGAGTGTTAAGCTTCTATTAGTGTATGAGATACTAGAAGAAGATCCGAGGGATGCATAGATGAATGAGATGTATCATATAGCTTGTTCCCCATGACTCTAAGGCCACATGTGCCTACGTACTGGGGCACTGAATGGTACTTCAGCAATGACCATCCTTTTATTAGAATTCTTGGGATGCTACTAGTCCAGATTTGCAGGATTGACCAAAATGAATGTCTTTTGCTCTCACCTGTCAAGTTGATTTCATCTTCTGTGTCCAGACAACTATCCAAACCAATATAACCAGGACATTTCCTCTGGATTCCTCAGATCTATAGATGAATGGTTTTGTTATTGTTGTTTGAGACGGAGTTTCGCTCTTGTCGCACAGGTTGCCCAGGCTGGAGTGCGATGGCGTGACCTCGGCTCACTGCAACCTCCGCCTCCCACGTTCAAACAATTCTCCTGCCTCAGCCTCCCGAGTAGCTGAGATTATAGGCATGTGCCACCACCACACCCAGCTAATTTTGTATTTTAGTAGAGACGGCGTTTCTCCATGTTGGTCAGGCTGGTCTCGAACTCCCTACCTCAGGTGATCCACCCGCCTCAGCCTTCCAAAGTGCTAGGATTACAGGCGTGAGCCGCCTGGCCAATGAATGGGTTTTGTTTTGTTTTGTTTTGTTTTGTTTTGAGAGGGAGTCTNTTCGCTCTTGTCGCACAGGTTGCCCAGGCTGGAGTGCGATGGCGTGACCTCGGCTCACTGCAACCTCCGCCTCCCACGTTCAAACAATTCTCCTGCCTCAGCCTCCCGAGTAGCTGAGATTATAGGCATGTGCCACCACCACACCCAGCTAATTTTTGTATTTTTAGTAGAGACGGCGTTTCTCCATGTTGGTCAGGCTGGTCTCGAACTCCCTACCTCAGGTGATCCACCCGCCTCAGCCTTCCAAAGTGCTAGGATTACAGGCGTGAGCCGCCTGGCCAATGAATGGGTTTTGTTTTTGTTTTTGTTTTTGTTTTTGTTTTGAGAGGGAGTCTGGCTGGAGTGCAGTGGCGCAATCTCGGCTCACTGCAAGCTCCGCCTCCCAGGTTCACGCCATTCTCCTGCCTCAGCTTCCCAAGTAGCTGGGACCACAGGCGCCCGCCACCACGCCCGGCTAATTTTTTGCATTTTAGTAGAGACGGGGTTTCACTGTGTTAGCCAGGATGGTCTCGATCTCCTGACCTCATGATCCACCCGCCTTGGCCTCCCAAAGTGCTGGGATTACAGGCGTGAACCACCGCGCCCGGCCCAATGAATAGTTTTTAAAACAAAAATCACAGTGAGCCTGTTGCCTTGTATTGGCTTTGGTTTTAGGAGGAGAAACTTTAAAAGCTTGGAGTTTAAGGGTAATGGTTCAACCTTTCTTGGAATGTAAGTGATTTATGACGTCCTAATTTAACAAAAGTAACAACAGCTAAGACAAGCCACTTAGTAGAGTTTCCTGGCAATTCTATCAGGGAGTTAAGGGTTGGGGCCTTGAGAGCCCAAGAATTAAACAACAACTGAATGTTATTCAAAATCTAAATTCATTATACACATTGTTGCTCTGCTAAAATCTTTACTAAAATGTGATCAAGAAAGCCTTGGCAGAGCACGATCTTGAAAGATGAATTGGTGTGTGCCAGGCAGATAGGGTGGGGAGAGCCTTCAGGGCAAGGGAGGAGCAAGGGCGAGAGTCTTGAAGGCTGAAGGGTGAGCAGGGTGTGGAGAGGAAGCTTCAGGCTCCACAGGGTCATGGGGACAGGTCCGGAGCAAGGAAGAGAGAAAGGAGGATGATTCAGGGAGGTGAGTTGATGAGAGGAGGCAAGTGTACGAAGTCCATACATGAGGGCAATATTTGAGAGTTTGCAAAGCACCTTGATACCCACTACCTCCCCAGGTCCTGCTAGCTCAGTGATGAGGTGGGACAGCTAATGTCCTCACTTCGAGGTGATGAAATGGAGGCCTGGAGGAGTTTCAAAAGTCCTACAACTCCTAAGTGCTGGAGTCAGGATTAGAACCAGATATTCTGACCTCTGGACTCTGCTCTTCCCACCATAAACTGATATGTTCCAGGAGCATTGAAGAAAGCTTCCTAGCATATTGGGAAGAAAACTTGTGGTTGGCGTGTGAACGGACTAATGGATGGATGGATGGATGGATGCATGATGGATGGATGGATGTAGAGATCAGAGTCTCAAGAGAAAAAGAGTTAAGAGTCTAGCAATTGTGCAGGTGAGGTGGGGGATTCAAACTTCTGTCAGGAAGCTGGATTTGTGAGATACAGAGGCAGTGGAATGAATAGAACTGCATGCCTGACCACATGTGAGAATGAGAAAGAAATGAGTATAATGGCCGGGCGCGATGGTAATCCCAGCACTATGGGAGGCTGAGGGAGGCAGATAACCTAAGGTCGGGAGTTCGAGACTAGCCTGACCAACGTGGAGAAACCCTGTCTCTACTAAAAATACAAAAAATTAGTTGGGCATGGTTGTGCATGCCTGTAATCCCAGCTACTCAGGAGGCTGAGGGAGGAGAATCGCTTGAACCCGGGAGGCAGAGGTTGCGGTGAGCCGAGATTGTGCCATTGCACTCCAGCCTGGGCAGCAAGAGCGATCAAAAAAAGAAATAAGAGTGTAGGATAGCTACACTCTTGGTACAGTCTTGGGTAGGATAACACCCAAGTTTTGACCTTGGATGATTAAAGGACCACAAAGAAAAATAAACTTAAACCTTAGAGCCAAAATGGTAAAGGTAGAGATGATGAATGTAACTTCGAATATGTCTAATAGCCAGTTGATATCAATGGATCTGGAATTCAGGAAAAGTGTCTGAGATATCCAGGAGATTCATTAGGTCATCAGTGATCAAATGTTAACATTTTGTTATAGATGTTCACTGTGTTATTATAAATAACGTTTTAAAAAAGAGAAAAATAAAAAGGAAAGGTCTTAAACATGTAACGGTTGCAGACTGGCTCATTTATGTTACAGCCATATATTGAAATGCAATTCAGACCTTAAAAATGAGTGCTGGATTTGGGAGGCCAAAGCGGGCAGATTACTTGAGGTCAAGAGTTCGAGGCCAGCCTGGTCAACATGGTGAAACCTCATCTCTACCAAAATACAAAAATTAACCGGGTGTGGTGGCATGGGCCTGTAATCCCAGCTGCTCAGGAGGCTGAGTGAGGCAGGAGAATTGCTTGAACCCAAGAGGCTGAGGTTGCAGTGAGCTGAGATGGCACCACTGCACTCCAGCCTGGGCAACAGAGTGAGACACTGTCTCAAAAAAAAAAAAGAAAAAGAAAAAAAAGGAGTACTAGTTTAGGAGGTCAACGTAGGAGGATCGCTTGAACCCAGGAGTTCGAAACCAGTCTGGGCAACATGGCAAAACCGTATCTCAAAGATAATAATAATAATAATAATAGCCTGTATTCCCAGCAACTCGGGAGACCGAGGTGGGAGGATCACCTGAGCCTAGGGAGGTTGAGGCTACAGTGAGCCATGATTGTGCCACTGTACTCCAGCCTGAGCAACAGAGCAAGACCCTGTCTCAAAAAAAAAAAAAAAAAAAAAGAAAAGAAAAGAAAAAACAGCGCTAGGTTATGGGTGCTTTCCCTTCCTTGGTGATACTAACATCTGTCGCTGGCAAGGCACTTCCCAGGCCAGATCAAAATGAAGTGGGCTTTCCCTACTTTATGTCCTCAGATCTTCTCTCCCACCCAGTGAGGGGTGAACTGACTATTATGGAATCACAGATGAGATTCCAGAATAAAGATTCTTTATTATTTCCAAAATAAAGAACTAGTATGATTGTGATAAGACAAAAGGAGAAAAGAAAATGTTATTTAAAAAAATTGGCCGGGCGCGGTGGCTCATGCCTATAATCCCAGCACTTTGGGAGGCCAAGGTGGGGAGACTGCTTAAGCTCATGAGCAACATAGTCAAACCTGAGCAACATAGTGAAACCCCGTCTCTGCTGAGAATACAAAAATTAGCCAGGTGTGGTGACTCATGGCTGTAGTACCAGCTACTCGGGGGGCTGAGGGAGGAGAATCGCTTGAACCTGGGAAACGGAGGCTGGAGTGAGCCAAGATTGCATCACTGCACTCCAGCCTCGGCGACAGAGTGAGACTCCATCTCAAAAATAAATAAATAAAATAAATGGAAATAAATTTGAAATGACATCACAGCCGGGCTCAATGGCTCACACCTGTAATCCTAGGACTTTGGGAAGTTGAGGCAGGAGGACAGCTTGAGCCCAGGAATTTGAGAGCAGCCTGGGGGGGAATATAGCGGGACTCTGTCTCTACTAAAAAAAAAAAAAAAAAAATGCTTTGAATGACATCACAGCCAGAACTGATTCACGAGAGTGTATTTGAGGGCTGGTCTGTGAAGGCAAGGATGAGGTGGCAGGTTGCTCCACACTGGGGAAAAATAGAAACACCAGGCCAGGGGCCTCAGACCTAATTCTCCCACAACCCTGGGAAGAGCTCTGGAAGCCAAACTCTCCCCACCTGCTAGCCCAAGCCTGTTTTACCCATGCCTGGAGGGTTCCTTCTGGAGTCTTCTGGGCAGCTGCCCTGGGGAGCGGGGGCCCGGGGAGCTCAGCCAGGAGGCCTGGAGCTCGCCTTGGAAAGTTATTACGGTCAATCCACATGGCCGCGAAAACCAAACCAAACACAGCCTACCAGGAACATGTAACAATTTGTTCCTTGCTTTTGCTTTTCTGACAGTAGATGCAATCTATCATGATTCTTAAGTGTTTTGGGCTGATGCCCATTCTATTGTTTTGCGCAGAGAGGCTCACCAGGAATGAGCTGG
>NW_016817144.1:456094-471124 GCF_001698545.2 Rhinopithecus bieti | reverse complement strand
TGCCCATTCTATTGTTTTTGCGCAGAGAGGCTCACCAGGAATGAGCTGGGAGGAGACACAGCCCCGAAGTACCTCGGGGCGCTTGCTTGGTGAACAAGAGAAGGAAACTGAGAGCAGAGCTGCCGGCCTCCTCGTCTTTGGATACCCGGTGTGGCCACCCCACCGCATGAGCCGTAGCCAGCCATCTGTCTCAGTATTTCATTCTCTTCTCTTGAGGCTGAGCTAGTGTTGTGGCTGTGTCAGGAACCCTGCCTCTTTGTGCAAAGAATTCATTGTTCTGAGAAGGATGAGGATCAAATTCACCTCCACATGGCACACACCAAACAGTGAGGCTGTGAAAGGCTGGCCTGTGAGTGTCTCCAGGTTCAGTATCGATTTATCAATTGTAGAGAAAACCAGCAGTTCTAGTTCCCAGAGACCACCCTGTGAATTGAAATAAGAAGGAACGGGGAGAAATTGGAACTATTTTTAAGCTCAGCTTCTGAGGCTTATTTTAGGAGGCATTATTGATCATACTTCAGGGAAACCATTCTGCATCGCTGGTGCCAGTATCTACACGTGCACATGTGAAGTGTTGGCCTAGACTCCTGAGATCGTCTGTGTGTCCAAGGGAGGCTGCAGCCCAGAGGAGAATTCGGACTGAGGCTAATTTGCACCGAAATTAGACCAAGCTCATGAAAGGGCCCTTGCTGCAGCTGCCCTGGGAACTGTAGCTTAGAAGTGATTTTGTGCCCGTACAGCCTTTTTAGTAAATGAATTGAGTCATAGCATTTGTGATCCTTCTGCATGTACTTTGGTGCTTTTCTGTACTTTTCTGTCCTCTTTTTTGTTTGTTTTTTGTTTTTTGAGATGGAGTTTCACTCTTGTCACCCAGGCTGGAGGGCAATGGCACGATCTCAGCTCACTGCAGTCTCAGCCTCCCGGGTTCAAGCGATTCTCCTGCCTCAGCCTCCCGGATACCTGGGATTACAGGCGTGCACTATCACGCCCAGCAAATTTTTGTATTTTTAGTACAAAATGGGTTTTACCATGTTGGCTATGCTGGTCTCGAACTCCTGACCTGAGGTGATCCACCAGCCTTGGCCTCCCAAAGTGCTGGGGTTACAGGCGTGAGCCACCGCGCCCCAGCCTCTGTCCTCTTAATGAGTTACCATTGACCTAGAGCACCTGATTAGAACATTGTTTTTCCAAACAGCATCTTTTTCTCATGGGTCACTGTATCACTCTGATGACTGCCTCTTGAATCTTCTTCCTCACCCTTTATTTCACCCAGATGAGCCAGGGTTTACCATATGTGGGACTTCAGGTCGTGGCACAAAATGGTTCTCAACCCTCCACCGGTTTGCTGATGCTCTTTTTAGACACAAACCCTGGAATAAACGTGTCCTTTCTCTCAAAGGGACCCCACTGTGGATTCCTGTCCACTTTGTTATCCTTTTTACCCTTAGATCTCTGCCTCACCACTTTCCCAGGCAGCCTCTGCTTTTTCATCTTGCTGTTCTCGTTTTCCCCTGGTGCGTTCGTCAGCAGCTTTTTATGTTAAACTTCGCAGATGAGCCATGCCCGAAGTTATTCCTGTCCTTCTTTCTCTCCAGTGTATTGTTGTTGACAGGTTTTTATCTGTTGTTTTGAATTTTCTGTGACCTTTGGGGTGGGCAGAGAAAAAAAAAAGGGCAAATGTCCACCACTGACTGGTCTGAACGCCACATTTAATATGTTCTTTTTGAGTGTTCTAACCCTTCCCTCTGCCTGCACACATTTAATAACAGAGAACCAAAAAAAGCCTAGCTGCCTTCATTCATGAATATTTGGGACAGTGAGGCCTCAGAGAAGGCCAGCTTTTCTGGCTACAGGGACAGTCTTAATCTGGAGAATGGAAGAAAGAAGTCCTTTAAAAGCCAGAGAGTTGGCTGGGCGCAGTGGCTCACGCCTGTAATCCCAGGCACTTTGGGAGGCCAAAGTGGGTGGATCACTTGAGGTCAGGAGTTTGAGACTAGCCTGGCCAACAGAGTGAGACCCTGCCTCTACTAAAAATATAAACATTAGCCAGGCATAGTGGTGCATCCCTGTAACCCAGCTACTTGGGAGGCTGAGGCAGGAGAATCACTTGAACCCGGGAGCAAAGTTTACAGTAAGCCAAGATTGCACCACTACACTCCAGCCTGGGTGACAGAGCAAGACTGTCTCAAAACAAACAAAATAAACCCAGAGAGTTGTAATCGTTTCCCACAGCCGCCAAAACAAATCACCACAAATTGGGTGGCTTGAGAAAACAGAAATTGGTTCTCTTGCAGTTCTGGGGGCCAGAAGTCTGAGATCAAGGTCAGGCTCTGGGGGATGATCCCTCCTTGCCTCTTCCAGCCTCTAGTGGCTCCAGGCATTTCGTGGTTCGTGGCTGCAACACTTGAATCTCTGCCTCCCTCTTTACATGACTTTCTTCCCCCTGTGTGAACTGCCCTGTGCCTTAATCATATCTGTGTCCTCTCCTCTTCACGTAAGGATACCAGTCGTCAGATTTAGGAGCCACCCTACATCCAGGATGACTTCATCTCAAGATCCTGAACTAATTACATCTGCAAAGACCCTATTTCCAAGCAAGGTCACATTCTGAGGTTCCTGGGAGACATGAGATTCAGGGGAATACTCTTCAACTTACTATAGGAGTATATTGATGCCTCTGCCTGTGGAGGAGAATCAATACACCATACAACCCAGCAGTCCTACTCCTGAGTATTGACCCTATGAAAATGAAAACCTGGCCGGGTGCAGTGGCTCACACTTGTAATCCCAGCACTTTGGGAGACCAAGGCGGGTGGATCACTTAAGGTCAGGAGTTCGAGACCGGCCTGGCCAACATGGTGAAACCCTATCTCTACTAAAAGTACAAAAATTAGCTGGGTGTGATGGTGCACACCTGTAATCCCAGCTACTAGGGAGGCTGAGGCACGAGAATCACTTGAGCCCAAGAGTTAGAGGTTGCAGTGAGCTGAGATCGCACCGCCACTCCAGCCTGGGCGACAAAGTGAGACTCTGTCTCAAAAAAAAAAAAAGATATGTATAACTTTTATGGGTGGTTGCCAGTTTCTTCCTTGTATTTGACTGCATTTTCAAACTAAAACATCTAGTTCCTGGCTGAGTGCAGTGGTTCACGCCTGTAATCCCAGCACTTTGGGAGGCTTAGGTGGGTGGATCACCTGAGGTCAGGAGTCGAGACCAACCTGGCCAACATGGTGAAATCCCGGCTCTGCTAAAAATACAAAACTTAGCTGGGTGTGGTGGCACCCGCCTGTAATCCCCGCTACTCAGGAGGCTGAGGCAGGAGAATCACTTGAACCTGGGAGGCAGAAGTTGCAGTGAGCCAAGATCATGCCACTACACTCCAGCCTGGGTGACAGAATAAAATTCCGTCTCAGAAAAAAATAAAAATAAAAACATGGGCTGGGCGCGGTGGCTCACACCTGTAATCCCAGCACTTTGGGAGGCTGAGATGGGCAGATCACGAGGTGAGAAGATTGAGACCATCCTGGCTAACATGGTGAAACCCCATCTCTACTAAAAACACAAAAAATTAGCCGGGCGTGGTGGCGGATGCTTGTAGTCCAAGTTACTCGGGAGGCTGAGGCAGGAGAATGGCATGAACCCGGGAGGCGGAGCTTGCAGTGAGCCGAGATCGCGCCACTGCACTCCAGCCTGGGCGACAGAGCGAGACTCTGTCTCAAAAAAAAATGAAAATAAAATAAAAAATAAAACATCTAGTTCCTGAGAAACTTTTTTAAAAGAAAGAAAAGAAACCAACCTTAGAGGATATGCTTTATGCCTTCTAACAGGCACATTCATGACGGGATCAGATTGAACAGTTTAGGAGTCCACCACTTATTTCTGTGTGCTCAAACTGGGAATGACCATGATGCTGAATTTCCCTAAACTTGCATCTTGCCAGCCTTCTTGACAAAGAGTTCTATCTGGAAGTTTAAGTAGTTCTATTTAATAGGGAGAAACATTATTCAGTGACTAGGAAAAGAATCAGGCGAGCCTCCTTTCCTGACACCATGAATACCCATGTGTTTTCATCGGCTCCCTCAAGGTGGCCCAAGATCCAGGGGCTCTTTTCTACTTGTGCTTCTTGGCCCCCCAAGAGGACCCCCACAGGCATTCTCACTCTACTGCCAGTCACTCCACTAGGGGCTCAACATCCCTCTCCAGAGCCCTAGCCAACCCCGTGTGTGCCAGCGTCCTCGCTTACTGCCGGGGACCCAAGGACAATGCACAGCGCCTGCAGACGATGCTGAGGGCAGCCGCCTTACTCCACCCCACCTTCATCTCTGATCAAAGCTTTTCTACCATCAGGTGCTCCTCTGAGAGCTTTCCCCTCCCCTCCCCGCTCCCAGCTCACCCCCCACCCCCACCCAGGGCCATCTGCAGTGCCATCTGCCCCCAGTGCCATCTGCAGGCTTGTGGGTGCATGTCAATATTTCACCCTTTTCTGCAGTGGTGAGCCACTCTTAGCCTCAGAGGAGTCCTCACATCGCCAGCTCACACCCCTGAGAGCTTGACCATGTCCTCATTCACTCACCCTCCTTCCCAAAATCGCATAACTAAAACAGCCTAGAAGTGTCGCCAAGGCCCAAAGACAGCCTTCTGAAAATTACTTCTCAGTCTCTTAGCCTCCCTTTTCCTCTCCTCTGTTTCAAGCCCTTTATTTGTTTGTTTTTGTTGCTGTTTTTTGAAACAGGGTCTCACTTGGTCTTCCGGACTGGAGTGCAGTGGCTGTGTCACAGCTCACTGCAACCTTAACCTTCCAGGCTCAAAAGGTCCCCCTGCCCCAGCCCCCCAAGTAGCTGGGATCATAGATGCTTGCCACTACACCTGGCTAATGTTTAAAATTTTTTTAGAGATGGTGTCCCACTATGTTGCCCTGGCCGGTCTCGAACTCCTGCACATAAGCAATCCTCCTGCCTGTGCCTCCCAAAGTCCTGGGATCACAGGCGTGAGCCACTGCCCCGGCCTTAGAGCCCTTTAAAACTCAGACCCAGTACACTGGAGGGTAACTGAGCTGTCACTCAAAGGACACGGGACAGTGTGAGGAAAACAGAAGGGCACAGTGAGCCAGTCTCATGGAGATCCACAGAGGTGTTCTCCGGAGCTCCCCTTCCATCCCCTCACCCTTCTGTATCCCTGCTGCATAGGCTCGTCACCATCTCACTGGGGACAGGATTTTCTCAGACACTCTCAGGCCTGAAACCTATGCCTTCAGTTTGCGTTACAACTCCCTGCTGGCTCTGGAGAAACAATTTTCCCCTCTGCACCAGAGGCCTAATGATATTGTCCACCAGAAAGGGTTCTCCAGAGAAGCACTCAAGTTTACCCAGCAGCTAAGACGATCCGGCCTAACCCTGGTAAATGAGTTTCCTTTACTCAGCCTTAATACCCCCGAAATCCTGTGGCAAGTGGAACGTTTGATGGGGATTAAATAAAAGCAGTTTACCTCCCACTGTATTACGAGATGGGGTTTCAGTTCCATTCCAAGACCAAGGTCAGTACAGGAGTGGATCTGGGGTCATCACTGCCCTAGAGCCCCCGCACCAGCAGGCAGTTCTCTGGGGCCCCCAGATGGAAACCTCAGCAGCACTGAGCTACATTCCTGGCCTGGTGTCTCTGGACCACACTGCAGGCACGATGTGGGATTGGATTCTTTCTTCACGACACCAATCGGCCAGTCTCTTCTATCACCCCTGCTGGCCAAATAATCATCTTGGACCCCAACCACTAGGGACCTGTACTGAGTTCCCTCCTTGCTGAATTTGGACTACTAGAGTACTCTTGTCTGAAGCACATCTTATTTTATTTTATTTTATTTATTTTATTTTGAGACAAAGTTTCACTCTGTCGCCCAGGCTGGAGTGCAGTGGCACGATCTCAGCTCACTGCAGCCTCTGCCTCCCAGGTTCAAGTGATTCTCCTGCCTCAGCCTCCCCAGTAGCTGGGACTATAGGCGTGTGCCGCCATACCTGGCTAATTTTTGTATTTTTTGTAGAGACAGGGTTTCACCATGTTGGCCAGGCTGGTCTCAAACTCCTGATCTCAAGTGATCTGCCCTCCTCGGCCTCCCCAAGTGTTTGGATTACAGGTACGAGCCACCGCAGCTGGCCTGAAACATATATTTTAGTACTTCAGTAATATATAGATTATATGTTATATAATGTTGATTAAACTGTGTATTAAATCTAGTCTCCACAAAATCATGGCCTCCTTGAGAATGGACCTTCTCTTACACATTTTTCCAAGGCACAGTGTTGAACACACAGTAGATGCTTAACCAATATTTGCCGATTCATTGAGTGGTGGGCATTCAGCCTTTTCCTCTCTAGAGTGCTGTCCTTAAGTACAGTAATTCTATCTTAAGAACAAACAACAGCCGGGCGCGGTGGCTCAAGCCTGTAATCCCAGCACTTTGGGAGGCCAAGACAGGCGGATCACAAGGTCAGGAGATCGAGACCATCCTGGCTAACACGGTGAAACCCCATCTCTACTAAAAAAACAAAAAAACTAGCCTTGCGAGATGGCGGGCGCCTGTAGTCCCAGCTACTCTGGAGGCTGAGGCAGGAGAATGGTGTAAACTCCAGAGGCAGAGCTTGCAGTGAGCTGAGATCCAGCCACTGCACTCCAGCCTGGGTGACAGAGCGAGGCTCCGTCTCAAAAAAAAAAAAAAAAAAAGAACAAGTAACAGTTACCCAACTCTTTATTCTGCAAAACAGAAAAAAGAATAGAGACCAAAAATGGTTGAGGCCAGGTGCAGTGGCTCACACCTGTAATCCTAACACTTTGGGAGGCCATGGCAGGAGGATCACTTTAGCTCAGAAGTTTGTGATGCACCTGGGCAATGTAGCAAGATCCTGTATCTATTTGCAAAAACCATGATTACTTTTGCACCAACCTAATATTTAAAAAAAGAAAATAAAATGGTTTTGAAGAGCCCCAGGAAGAGTATCCTTTTTATTCCTATCTTAATGACCATGTAGAAGACAAGTTGAAATACTCTTGGGTTGGATTGTATATTCATATATATATTCATAAATATATATTCATAAATAGTCATGTATATATTTATGAAACAGTCACAACTGAATTGTGTAGCTGGGATAATGTTCTCAGTGAGATGACCAGTAGAGATGGTTTTCATCATTGGTAACCTGGACTTTTTTTTGTTTTTTTTAACAGCCATTAGTTCTTTTCAGGCTGTCCCCAACTGAATATGCTGCTGTTAGATAATAATCAATAAACCATGAACTGGCCAGGTGCAGTTGATTCCAGCCCTTTGGGAGGCCGAGGCGGTTGGATCACTTGAGGTCAGAAGTTTGAGACCAGGCCAACATGGTGAAACCCCATCTCTACTAAAAATACAAAAATTAGCCAGGCGTGGTAGCGCATGCCTGTAGTCCCAGCTACTTGGGAGGCTGAGGCAGGAGAATCACTTGAACCCAGGAGGCAGAGGTTGCAGTCATGCCAATGCATTCCAGCCTGGGTGACAGAGCAAGACTCCGTCTTAAAATAATAATAATAATAATAATAATAATAATAATAATAATAATAAACCATGAACCAACGCTAGACCCGTATGCTTAAAGTATTAACTAGCAACCAGTATCCCCTCCCTCCCCCAAACCAGTAGCCACTTTGCCGATGCACAGCATGAGTAGGACAGCGTTGTTAAAACATGAATTCTGCTTCCAGCGTTCCTGCTGGCTGAACCTGTACTTTGTTGGTATGTCTTCCTGAATTGCTTCCCCCAGCGAGCTCCCAAAAGCCAAAAAATAAAGTTATAGTAGAGAGGAACAGTGGTTTGGCTAGGTTTCTCTGTCTCTTTAATCGTATCTGAAGCATAAAACAAGATGACTGGTAGACTTTTCTCAAAATCCCTCCTAATCAGCCACCTCTACCTTGTATCCTCAGTAGCTTGTACAGATGGCAGGAAGATAAAAATCTACACAGCCACTAGGCTTGCACCTTCCCCCCGCCTGCCCAGCCCCTCAATTTTTAGAGGATAATAGATTTTCTTTTCTTTTTTTTTCTTCTGAGATGGAGTCTCACTCTGTCGCCCTGCTGTAGTACAGTGGCGTGATCTCGGCTCACTGCAACCTTCACCTCCCGGGTTCAAACGATTCTCCTGCCTCACTCAGCCTCTCGAGCAGCTGGGACTACAGGCATGCGCCACCACACCCAGCTAATTTTGTATTTTGTAGAGATGGGGTTTCATCATGTTGACCAGGCTGGTCTCAAACTCCTGACCTCAGGTGATCCACCTGCCTTGGCCTCCCAAAGTGCTGGGATTACAGGCATGAGTCACCACACCCACCCTAGATTTTATTTTCTAGAGCAGTTTAGGTTTACAGAAAAATTGTGCAGAAAGTACAGACATTTTTCATCTAAGCTTGGATCTTAAACCATCAAAGTTTCTGTTGTAGAGAAAAGAGCTGCAGAATTCATGATTCCCAAAATTGTGGATTTATGAAGAGCCACCCTGCATAGTGATCTTGATGGATTGTATCAAGACAAATCACAAAATCTAGAAACAAATCTAGAAATGAAGCAAGAGCAATTACAAATTTTAGAAAAACACCTCTGTTCAAAGAGAAATCTAGGCTGGTAAGACACATTTCATACTTACCAGTGTACCTCTCCCTTCTCTATTATGACCACACGGCACGTACTGGTTCATGAAATGGATTTACCTTAATTTCTTTGGCAATTCTCCCATAGTAGGATATTTAAGCTGTTTTCTTCTTTTTTCAATCTTAATTTGTCTTGACATTATAATAATGTTGCAATAAAATCTTTGTGCATAAGTCTTTTCCTTTAAGATTATTTTCTTTTTTTCTTCTTCTTCTTTCTTTCTTCTTTTTTTTTTTTTTTTTTTTTTAGGGTTTCACTCTGTCACCCAGGCTGGAATGCAATGGCACAATCACGGCTCATTGCAGCCTCCACTGCCTAGGCTCAAGCAGTCCTCCCACCTCAGCCTCCTGAGTAGCTGAGACCACAGATCCNAAGAGCAATTACAAATTTTAGAAAAACACCTCTGTTCAAAGAGAAATCTAGGCTGGTAAGACACATTTCATACTTACCAGTGTACCTCTCCCTTCTCTATTATGACCACACGGCACGTACTGGTTCATGAAATGGATTTACCTTAATTTCTTTGGCAATTCTCCCATAGTAGGATATTTAAGCTGTTTTCTTCTTTTTTCAATCTTAATTTGTCTTGACATTATAATAATGTTGCAATAAAATCTTTGTGCATAAGTCTTTTCCTTTAAGATTATTTTCTTTTTTTCTTCTTCTTCTTTCTTTCTTTTTTTTTTTTTTTTTTTTTTTTTTTTTTTCTTTTTTTTTTTTTTTTTTTTTTAGGGTTTCACTCTGTCACCCAGGCTGGAATGCAATGGCACAATCACGGCTCATTGCAGCCTCCACTGCCTAGGCTCAAGCAGTCCTCCCACCTCAGCCTCCTGAGTAGCTGAGACCACAGATCCATGCCACCTCACCCAGCTAATTTTTAAATTATTTGTAGAGACAAGGTATCACTATGTTGTCTAGGAGGTCTCAAACTCCTGGGCTCAAGCCATCCTCCCATCTTAGCTTCACAAAGTTCTGGGATTACAGCTGTGAGCCACTGTGCCTTGCCAAGATTCTTTTCTTTCTTTCTGGTTTTTATTATTATTATTTTATACAGAGTCTCACTCTCGTGCCATCTTGGCTCACTGCAACCTCTGCCTGGGTTTAAGCGATTCTCTTGCGTGCCCATCAATATGCCCAGCTAATTTTTGTATTTTTTAGTAGAGGCTGGGTTTTGCCATGTTGCCCAGGCTGGTCTCAAAACTCCTGACCTCAACTGATCTACCTGCCTTGACCTCCCAAAAGTGCTGGGATTATAGGCTTGAGCCCATGCCTGGCCACCAACATTCTTTTCTTAAGATAAATTCTCAAAACGTAAGTTTACTAGATAAAGTATATGAAGATGTGTAAGACACTTGATACTTGTTATCCTTAATACTTTACAAAACAGAGAAAATTACTCCCTTTTAATTTTGGAATCTATAAGATGGTAATTATCCAGATTTGCCTTCCCCATGTCGCATTTCTAGGTTCATATTTAAAGGAATGTTTCCTACTGAGCATTCACTCTCTAGTGTGTGTATGGCGAGGGTGGCCAGGGCAGTCAACCAGATTGACACCCAAATCCACTGCAGATGATTTGTGGGTAGACAGTAGAAGGGAAAGAGGATAAACACTTTTCCTTCTCCCTGTCTCTGATAAATAGCCAAAGAGGGGAACATTACTATAGGTGATATAGGAAAAGTTCCTCCGTGACCTCCCACACCCAGGTCCCATCTCAGGAGACAAGTTCAGCCCAAGGACAAATGAGACCATGAAGGTCACAGCACTCCAGTGTCAGGTACACCCCTGTAAAGCTTTGGCTTGGTGCAACAACAAAAGGCATTCGCATCCTAATGCAACCTCAGCAGATCTCTTCCTCCACCTCCAAGAGCCGGGAGTTGGACCAGAGCTCTGGCAGCTGCACCTGCCACCATCGGGGAGCCCAGATGAATCATTGCTGTGACTGAGTCTTTTCCTTTGGGGCACGGTGAAGCCTCTGCTTGTTTTTAACAGTGTTGGCTTAATTCTGGCTCCTGCCCTGAACTGAATGTGAAGATGAGACCGTTTTACCTTGTCCATGCTCTCTGATTACACCACATCAGGACTGTTGCCACTTCCCACTGCTCCGTGGCAGCCCCTCTGTGTACCACTCAAGTTGGCTAACTATGGGATGATAGGACAGAGAAGGAATAAGCCAAGGAGCAAGATGGAGGAGACTAATAGGATGCAGAGGCCACTTTTAACACCACAGGCTTTTTAACTGGAAGGAATGTTAATGGTCACCTGGGTCACTTGATCTCAGTCTCCTTAGGGCCACAGATCTCTTTGATGATCAGATGAAAGTGGTCGAACTCTCTTTCCAGAAAAATACACCTTCCCAAATTCCAGGATATCTCCCAGAATCCCTGAAACCCATTTTTCATAGAGATGGAGTTTCACCATGTTGGCCAGGCTGGTCTTGAACTCCTGACCTCAGGTGATCTGCCTACCTGGCCTCTCAAAGTACTGGGATTACAGGTGTGAGCCCCCCATGCCTGACCAGATAACTGAATTTAAACTCAGCTCTCCTGATTGCCAATGTAGGACCCATTAGCCCATAGTAGGTTGTCACCCTGCACTGAGCCCTGTGGCGGCAATTGTGGGAAATTAGGGTGCTTACAGCCAAGGAAATAGGATCTCAGACTCGTAGAAAAAAAAAAACTAAGATCAATGAGTAAGCAATATTCCTGCCATAGAGTCCTCTTTGGAAGGTAGAAGCTAATGTCTTCCATTAGTTCACCAGGCAATTATTGAGCGCCTGTGAGCATCTCTTAATCTCTGATCACTGGGAAATTCATTATTTATTAGAAATTGAAACTCTCCTGTAATCCCAGCACTTTGGGAGGCCGAGGTGGGTGGATCACCTGAGGTCAAGAGTTCTAGACCAGCCTGGCCAACATGGTAAAACCCCATCTCTACTAAAAATACAAAAATTAGTGTGGTGACACTCCACAGTGAGATGGAGTCTCACTGTGTTGCCTAGGCTGGAGTGCAGTGGCACAATCTCAGCCCACTGCAACCTCTGCCTCCCGAGTTCAGGCGATTCTCATGCCTCAGCCTCCCGAGTAGCAGGGTTCACAGGTATGTGCCACCATGCCCAGCTGGGGTTTCACCATGTTGACCAGGCTGGTCTCAAACTCCTGACCTCAAGCCATCTACCTGCCTTGGTCTCCCTAAGTGCTGGGATTACAGGTGTGAGCCACTGCACCCAGCTGACAGCCTATTATTTTCTTTCTTTTGCCAGCACATACTCTATTCTGCCTTGTATTTTTGGTAATAGCTCCCCAGTCTGTCTCTCCTACTAGATGATAACCTCTCAAGGGCTATCTTTGTAGTCCCTCAAGCCCAGGGCAGCACTTTGCATGCAATGGGTATATCAGTCAGGGCCCAATCAGGAGACAGAAACCACACAGTAATTTGAATAGGAGAAATGTAATAGAAGGAATTATTGATCTCTGATAGGAGCAACTATAAGGATGTAAAGGGAACTCCAAAGGGTACCCTAAGGCTGAGAGAGAATACCCAGGAAGGACAAAGTTGGAAGGGGCCCCTCTGCATGGCTGGAGTTCACATTTCGTTGGAGAAGGTGTGGTTGTAGCCCACAGGATGGTGGGGAAGTTCATGAGGCTGACCTGAGCCAGGGCTGGTTCACAGTGGTTGAGGAGCAGAGCGCCCTCTGGGGTGCAGGCCTGAGGAGGTTGCTAGACAGGTGTGTGTGTGAAGAGAGAGTCAGGCACGCTGCCAGTGCAAGGCCTGCAGCATGCAGTGCCTGCAGCAGGAGGGCCACCGTGAAGGGGTTACTGGGCCCAGGCTAGGGCTGCAAGGTCACTGAGCAACCGTGCACTCTAGGCATGCGGCTGGGGCAGAGCCTGACTGAAAGTCCCCACAGACAGACTCTGCAGCCCAGCAACATCTAAATCTGAAGGAGAAATCCCCTTCCTCTTGCAGTTGCCCTCCAGGGCCCCCTACTGATGAGGCTCATTGTAAAGGAGAAATGCTTACAGGGTCCAGTCCATGATCTCAGAGCAGAGGCGTAAGGGCTACTTTGGAACTGAGGCAATACTGTGAAAACTGCAATGGGTGCAATGGGGGATCAATAAAATGTTTGAATTAAATCAGGGAAAGCTATACAACCTGTCATGCCCCCCTTCATCCCTGCTTAGTTCCCTTTCTTTGAGTCCTATAGATTTTACTACCAATAAATGTCAAACCTTTTTAACTACTTTTGTAATTTACTCTCTGGAAGCTCATTTCCCTCTGGGGTATTCTGTGTGTGTGTGTGTGTGTGTGTGTGTGTGTGTGTGTGTGTGTGGTTTTTGTTGTTGTTGTTTTTGAGACAGAGTCTTACTCTGTCGACCAGGCTGGAGTGCAGTGGCACAATCTCCACTCACTGCAATGTCCACCTCCCAGGTTCAAGGGATTCTTCTGCCTCAGGCTCCCAGGTAGCGGGGATTACAGGCGCATGACAATACGCCCGGCTAATTTTTTTTATTTTTAGTAGGGATGGGGTTTCACCATCTCATCATGTTTACCAGGCTGGTCTTGAACTCCCAACCTCAAGTGATCCCCCTCCCCCCACCGCTTCAGCCTCCTGAAGTGCTGGGCTTACAGGTGTGAGCCACCATGCCCGGCCTCTGTGTGTCTTCTTAATGAGGCACTTGTCTCTCTTCTCTTAGCTCACACTTGAGATTTGCAAAAAGAAAGAAGGAGCAGGGGGACTGGCTCTTGCAAACAGTGTGAGACCCAGTATTTTATTTCACAACTTATTTCTCCACTTGAACTTGTTTCTCCACTGTCTGTTTCATTTCGAGGCAGTCCACTTGTCCCTCCCAAATGCTTTAGGAGTGTCCTGAGGCACTTGACTTCAAGTAGCAGTGGAAAGAATCAGAGTTGACCCAAGAACCAGTCTTTCTCTGACTTGAAGGAGAAGTCAGTGGCCACCTCGGGTCAGACTGGGGAGTTAATCTCCTTGGACAAATCTGAAGAGTCCAGTCTCCAAATATTTAGAAGAGAATAGGCAAGAAGAGAAGAACCACCAGCAGACTTGGAGGATAATTTCAACACAAATATTATTCAGATAGCATTTAGAAAGGGCTAATCATTTCAAGGAACTTGAGAATCCAACCAAGACGAGTTGAGCCTATACAGAACCCTTCAGATGCCCTCTTGTGGGAGACTGTGTTATTAATAGGCACCAAGTTCGGGTTAGGACAGTGTTCTTGGGTATCAACCACCCTGTTCTTCCAAAATACTGCATTCTCTCCCGAAGAGTCAGATGGAATTGTGTTAACTGGAGATTCCCTCCAGGAATGAGCTAAATAGTGAGATGCGGTTACAGTTAAGACTTCCTCTAAGAATGAAGTGGTTGTCCAAACTTAAATCTGTTGGCTGGGCATGGTGGCTCACGCCTGTAATCCCAGCACTTTGGGAGGCCAAGGTGGATGGATCACTTGAGGTCAGGAGTTCGAGACTAGCCTGGCCCAGATGGTGAAACCTCGTCTCTACTAAAAATACAAAAATTGACCAGTCTTGGTGATGGGCACCTGTAGTCCCAGCTACTCAGGAGGCTGGGTCAGAAGAATCGCTTGAACCCAGGAGGTGGAGGTTGCAGTGAGCCAAGATCCCACCACTGCACTCCAGCCTTGAGACTCTGTCTCAAAAAAAGAAAGCTGTTTGTCATCCTGCAGAAGGATGATGATCCCTTTAGACCAGAAAGATACAATGAGAAGAACTAGAAGAACTTAATTTTTTTTTTTGAGACAGTCTCACTCTGTTGCCCAGGCTGGAGTGCAATGACACAATCTCAGCTCACTGCAACCTCTGCCTCCCGGGTTCAAGTGATTTTCCTGACTCAGCCTCCCAAGTAGCTGGGATTACAGGCGTCCACCACCATGCCTGGCTAATTTTTGTATTTTTGGTAGAGACAGGGTTTCACCATGTTGGCCAAGGTGGTCTCAAACTCCTGACCTCAAGTGATCCACCCGCCTCGGCCTCCCAAAGCGCTGGGATTACAGGCGTGAACCACCGTGTCCAGGCCGACACTTATATCTATATATTGTGGCTGTGTTGTTGTTGTTATTATTATTATTGTTATTATTTTGCAAGTGATATGCATTCTGGGCCACTGGGACCTAGATCAGATTGGCAGGAAACTATCTCAGTGTCTTGCCAAGCTTTACGTTGTTACCTTTATGGGTGCAAGGGAAATTGTGCTCTTAAATGATCAAGAAAAACAGGTGTGTTTCCCTTGGGTAATGAGATTGTGGTTTATTTTCTTATTTTTGCTTATCTATATTTTCTGCAATGAGCATGTATTATTTGTGAAACTAAATATATATAAAA
>NW_016817144.1:429519-455976 GCF_001698545.2 Rhinopithecus bieti | reverse complement strand
ATGTCTGTTTCCATGGGAACGGCAGTGGCAGGCAACTGCTAAGTTGTCAGACATCTAATAATCTAGGGAAGCTCCTGTCTGAATGCAGGCCAAGTTTCTCCAGCATCTTGGGTCATTTAGTCACAAGTGGCTGTGCAGCCTGTAGAGACATCTTAGAATATAGGGAGTTGAGATACTTGCTATATTGAACATATATATATAATTTTAATTTTAAAAAATATACTCTTTCTAACTCTTGGCCTATATCCCTGCTTTTTGACTCAAATTTAGCCAGACCCTTTCCAACCTCTTTACTCCTCCTGTTCAGGTGAACTGCCAAAATCAGCACACTTCAGTTTAGGAAGAGATATTTTTTGGAAGAGATCAATTTCCTCACTCTTGAACTTCTAAAAACAGCCCAGTTTTTCTTCTGCCTCTCACCAAGCAGTGATTGATGCTACACCTGCCTCTGATGTGACAAAACCGAAGCCATGAATCAAAGCTTTCTATGATTCTTGCGCATTCTGAGGCTGGTGAAAGCACTAGCCGGGGGCACTGGGACGTGTGAAGATGCTCTGTATGGGGGTTACTCTGCCTCAGGCACTTTGGAAGGTAACACCTGCTATCACTAACCTTTGAGATGTTGCTCTGCTTTTTCAGATTTTCGACAATGAAGCCAAAGACCTGGAGAGAGAAGTTTGCTTTATTGATATTGCCTGCGATGAAATTCCAGAGCGCTACTACAAAGAATCTGAGGTAAGCGACATTTGGGATGAGATGTGGAAGAGATTCATTCATTCATTCATTCATTCATTCATTCCACAACTATTTCTTAAGTGCTTCCTAACTTGGGAGGATGCCATCTCTCATTGTGTGGATTCAATTTGCTTTTATGTCTTTCTGGTTCTTTTTGCGAGTCTCAAAATTAAGTCCCTAACTCTTCAGGGACCATCATTGGCCCTGGCCGTTACTCAATTTCCACTTAGTTTTCCTGTCTCCCAACTCTGCCATCATTTTTTGGCAACGTCAGTATCCATAGGGCTGGGCCGTCCAACACACTGGCCTCCCTGAAACACAACAGGCAGTCTCCCCAATCTCATGCTTTTTTTTTTTTTTTTTTTTTTTTTTTTTGAGATGGAGTCTGGCCCAGGCTGGAGTTCGGTGGTGTGATCTCACTGTGATGTCTGCCTCCCAGGTTCAAGCCATTCTTCTGCCTCAGCCTCCTGAGTATCTGGGATTACAGGCACCCACCACCATACCTGGCTAATTTTTGTATTTTTAGTAGAGATGGGGTTTCACCCTGTTGGCCAGGTTGGTCTCCCACTTCTGACCTCAAATGATCCGCCCACCTCGGCCTCCCGAGGCGCTGGGATTATAGGCATGAGCCACCTGTGTTTTATCTGTATCTGAATCAATCCTTGAAAACTTTGATAGCTCATTTCAGCACAGCTCCTTTCTCTCAAAACAGCAAGCACTTTAATGAGGGCATCTCCTTTGTTCTTGGCTGAGAATAAATTTCAGAGAACTTCTTTCTCTCTGGTTTTCAACATACCAGGATCCATCCTTTGCCTTAGTTCTACCTTCCTGCTATACGGTTTGTGCGAGTCACCATTTATATCCCATTAGTATTTTATTAATGGCTGCTGACGGAACTTGGGTGACCCACTTGTATATAACATCCTAGCCCTGCAATGACAGCAGATGCAGGGCTATTTTTGTTGGTTAGCAACATGCCACCAATCCCAATATGTTTGGAATCAGGGCCCTAGACTCGTCCTCGAACCGTAACACGCGGACCTTGAAACTCTTCTCCCAGAGTCATTAAGGCTGATGGGAGACACAATAAATAAACTTCTTCAAAATGAATTCTGTCATTACACAAATAAACCAGGCTCCCAACATGGTGGTTCGGATTTCTTTTGCCTCCACATTTTGGGATTCGTTTTGGTATAAAAGTCTTACCTGATCTTAGCAAATGCTTGGCTGCTTAATTGCAGGCACATGTCTTCAGCTGCTGTCCCTGAAAGAGATGGGGAGAGGCTGATGTGGATCACTGTGTGTTGCTCATCTCCACCCAAAGGGTGAGCGTTTTAACATCATCAACTTTCATTGTGCTCTGCGGCCAACCACACCTATGCATTTTAAGATAAACAAAGTTAAATGCTTTCTGCGTAACTGTGGAACGGCCGAAGAGGGAAATAAACAGGGCACCATTGACCTTCCCCTTGTCTCGCTCCATGGAAATCCTGTAGTTTCATGTCAAGTCCGCCAGTGCTTAATGGGGTCTGATGATGTCCAGAGCATTGTGCAAAGCACTCCTGTGACGCCTCAGGCTCCCCTGGGCTGCTGTCCTACCTGGACCTCCCGGCCTCTTTGGGAGCTCTGGGTCTTCCAGGAAAGCAGGGTTGCCAGAAAACTCTGAACTAATTTCAGCTTTTCCTCCCAGTGTGCTTTGGCGTGGCTCTGCCTGGACTTCAGGGAGTTCCCTCCTGATTCAGTAGGAAGTCTTGACACAAATATAGAATATTAATGAAGAAATCAAGTCTCATTTCTAGTCAACGTGCCTGACTCATTTCCCTATGCTCTGGGCCCCCAAAGAACCTCCACTAGAAAGCTTCCTTTCATTCACATAAACATTCAAGGAGCTTTTCCTTCATGCTTCACAGAGTCGCTCATGGGCACGTCCAAACCTCTTTCCCTGGGTCCTAAAGTATCCTTCCCTGGATGCAGTTTGGCCAAGATGAGTGGTAAAGAGTCCAGTAATTATTCATCCAATAAATATTTATGGAGCCCTCACTGAGTGTCACGTACAATGTTAAGACGGGGATGTCTGGGCATGGTGGCTAACACCTGTAATTCCAGCACTTTGGGAGGCCGAGGCAGGCGGATCACTTGAGTTTAGGAGTTCGAGACCAGCCTGATCAACATGGCAAAAACCTACTAAAATACAAAATTAGCTGGCAGGGTGGTCAGCTACTCGGGAGGCTGACGCACGAGAATCGCTTGAACCCAGGAAGCGGGGGCTTTGACGAGCTGAGATCGCAACAGAGCCAGAAACTGTCTCAAAAAAAAAAAAAAAAAAAAAAAAAAAAAAAAAAAAAAAAGGACGCAGCAGCAATGAGCCAAAGAGATACTTAGGGTCCCTCCCCTCAGGATACTTCCAATCTAACAAATACCACACAGAGAGTATTTGGCGAACAGTAGAGAAATAGTCACACACATACATATGGAGTTCAGAGTCACAAGTGTAGGAAGGCAGGTACAGAGAGAGACTGTGATGAGGAAACTGCATTTAAGAGGATAGGATCAGGAGATATGCTATGGAAAAAATGACAGTTCAGGCCAGGCGCAGTGCCTCACGCCTGTAATCCCAGCATTTTGGGAGGCCAAGGCAGGCAGATCACCTGAGGTCAGGAGTTTGAGACCAGCCTGACCAACAGAATGAAGCCCCAACTCTACTAAAAATACAAAAATTGCCCGGGCTTGGTGGCATGCGCCTGTAGTCCCAGCTACTCAGAAGACTGAGGCAGGAGAATCGCTTGAAGTCCCAGCTACTCGGGAAGCCGAGGTTGAACCCAGGAGGCAGAGGTTACAGTGAGCCAAGATCACACCACTGCAATCCAGCCTGGGCAACAGAGACTCGGTCTCAAAAAAATAAATAAATAAATAAATAAGTAAGTAAGTAAATGAAGTTGAGGCGTCATAGGATCTAAATTATACTTTTAAAAGATTGTTCTGGATGGAGAATGGACTGGAGAAGAGCAGAGTCAGGAGACCACCAAGGTCACTATCATTATGTTATCAGTTACTTAGGTGCTATCGTGGCTTGCGCTAGAGGGCTGGCGGCAGAGATGGAGAGGAGCAGATGGTTTTAATGTATGTTTTGAAGATGAGGATGAATTGACAGGGATTGCTTATAGATTGGATGTGGGGATGAGGTTGAAGGAGGAGTTGGGATGGCCTTAAGGATTCTGGCTTGAGCGACTGATAGATGGGGGTGCTGCTTACTGAAATGGGAAGATGAGAAGAGAGGTGTACCTTGGAGAAAGATGCGTGGATTTTGTGATGTCAGTGAGGCAGCTAACACAAACAGAAATGAGTCTGGAGCTTAGGCGAGAGATCTGGGCTGGAGACAAACTCAAGAGTATTTGGCGAATAGGAGATTTAAAAATCCTGGGGATGGATGAGAGGAAGAAAGCATGAAGTATAAATGGGAAAGGGGTTCAAGTCCGAGCCTTCAAGGATGGCAGCAGCTGGCGATCAGGTCGAATCTAAAAGAATCAGGAATCTAAAAGAATTAGTCAGAAAGTTAGGACGAAAACAAGGGAAATGCACCAAGGAATGTAAGTTTCAAGAGGAAGGGAGTGACCAGAGGTGCTGAATGCTGCCAAGAGATGGAGTAGGAAGAGAATGGAAAACTGTCCGCTAGAACAGTTCTCCACTGGGGGCAATTATTGCCTCACGAGGATGCTTGGCAATGCCTGTAGACATTCTCAGTTGTCAAAACATAAGAGGGCTACTGGTATCTAGAGTGTAGAGGCCAGGGATGCTCCTAAAATCCTCTACAGCACAGACAGGACAGCCCTTCACAACAGAGAATTGTCTGACTCCAGCCGGATGCGGTGGCTCACGCCTGTAATCTCAGCACTTTGGGAGGCTGAGGCAGGCGAATCACAAAGTCAGGAGTTCAAGACCAGCCTGGCCAACATGGTGAAACTTCGTTTCTACTAAAAATACAAAAAATTAGCTGGGCATGGTGGTAGGCGCCTGTAATCCCAGCTACTCTGGAGGCTAAGGTAGGAGAATCACTTGAACCTGGGAGGCCAAGATTGCACCACTGCACTCCAGCCCAGGCGACAGTGTGAGACCCGTCTCAAAAAAAAAAAAAAAAAAAATTATCTGGCTCCAAATGTCCATAGTGCCAAGGCTGGGAAACCTTGTTCTACAGGAAGAGGTGATTGAAGATGGATGGAACTCTGGATTCAGCTTTGATGCTCAGGGCCACCCCTGGCCTGTCCTAGAGTCTTAGGGTTACTGAATGGATGCGGGAGAAGGGGGCCTATAGGGCTGAGCCCTGCACACTCATCATCCATTGTGTGACCTCCCAGGGGATCTGCTGGCCTCTGTAACAGGTGGAATTCCTCCTCCATGGACCTGGCAGCCGGATCACAAAGGGCTACAGGCACCATTGGGAGCCTGCAATAAAATCTTAGAAAAAGCATTCCCCCAGGGGCGACTCCCTTGTGACCCCAGCCCCACCATCTTCAACAGGCCAGAATACAGACTGCAGTCTGAACCCACCCAAAGGAAGAGGGGTGAGTTTCCTGGGCTGTTTTGGTGGTTGTGTCTACGGTAAACATGCCAGGGACTGGGAGTAAGAGGAACAACAGATTCAGAAGGCAAACCATTTCCAAACAGACATAAATGTCTAACTGGCACACTGTAAATAATTAACACCCTTCACCCCACCACAGGAGTTTCCTTCTAAAATGAAATCTGACCTTGTTCTGTACTTAAAACCCCTGACTGGCCCTCCTTTAGAGTTCAGCTCACACAGGACTCCCCGTTTCTGAGTTTTCCTGGGCATGCCGCTCCCCCACCACTGCTGGTCTGGACACAGCGAAGTTCTGGTCCATAGCTTCTAGATCATGCTAGATTGTGCTAGCTCATCGCTATGGCATGAGCTCTGCAAAGACAAGAGCTAGCTGTTCCCCAGCCGCTGCTACAGCACCAGTGCGTAGCAGGCACTCACTCCATGGTTGCTGAATGAATGAGTGAAGGCGAGGGACTTTGCTTTTTTTCTTCCAGCAGTGACAATTTCAGAGCAAGCGCTATCAAAGAAAATGAATTCGTTGCCATTAAGCAAGTAGTTGTGAATCAGAGTTCCTTTTTATTTTTAATCGGAGGCATCCAGCTTCATGGGCCTTTTCTTCCCATCCATCTTTGTAAGTTGACGATGTCAGCGTCCTAAATAGTAACGTTCTTTATGTGAGGAAGCCGGATGTCGATGGGCTGAATCTGTGCCTGGATTTTTTTGATGCTGATGAATCCAGACCAGGGTTATCTGGATTGCTCCTCTCCACCCAGCTACTGTCACACACACACGGCCATCCAGGCCAAAAGAGGGGGTGAAAAGACTTTCCTTTCTTTTTCCATTTCTCACTGGAAACCTTCGAGCCACACAATCAAGACTGCCTCTCTCATGAAGGTGACCAGAGCTTGGAATTTTCCAGTGGGTGCCCTCTGCCCCATGGCCCTCGTGCCATCGCCACTAGCCAGGGATTCAGAAGCATGCTTTGGGGATTCAGGATCAGCTGATAGCCCAGCTCAGTGCTTTCCTTATTCTCATGTTTGCAGTGCTGCTATTTCCTATTAAGGCCTGATCTTCAGTTCTCAAAGAACTCTTAGTTTCAAGTTTGTTCTCATTGTCATTAATGGACTCTGCAGGGCAGTGCTGTATTGTGGGGGAGGGGGAAATTAGTGTGATTTTTTTCAGGCAGAGAGAGCCCCTCCATTAGTCACAGAGACCACTGAGGCCCTGTCTGCCCAGAAGCATCATAAAGCTGTTTGCACCATGTCACGTGGAAAATGACCATCATCAACACCAAAGCAGGAAAAGGGGTGAAGCCAAAAGCCGAGCAGGTTGGACTGGTTATGCGGCTGATACATAGCATCTTGCTACTGCCAAGATTTTCATCCCAGCTCCTTGATGCTCTGCCAAGATTTCAAGGTGAAGATCCCAGCGGAGGAATGAGGAATTCTGCACGATAAGTCAGAGCGTGCCTGCAGAGGCCACAGACAGTGCAGCCATACCCGCAAGGCTGAGTTGGCAGTTTTGGGGTGCAGGAACAAACCTCAACTTCTAGCCTGTAGGACTAGTCCAGGCTAGAGAATCTCTGAAAGCCATGCTGGGAGAGATCTAACCCAGAGGCCTTTGATGTTGGCTCGCAGTCAAGTTCAAGTCCAGTACTCTTTCTCCTCCATTCACTGCAGTCGTTCATGAGGTCTGGCTTCCATCATGAGATGGGGAGTGATCAAAGAAAATGGCATCTGTGTTGGCCTCCTGGGGGCTGCCACGTGCAGCAATCTCCCCTAGACACAAATGTGTAGGGTGTGTGCAGCTTCTCAATCTTCAGACATACCTCCAGGGCAAAGGAAGAGAAAAAGGAATGTCTTTCCTAGTCAAGAAAGTAGAAGTAGAGGGTTTTGTGTGTGTGTGCTTCCTTTTTTAAATCTTTGTTGATTTATGTAATGAAAAGCAAAGGAGTCTCTAGCCCTGAGGTTCTCAACTATGGGCAAATTTGTCCCCCAGGGGCATCTGGCAATATCTGGAGACATTTTTGATTGTCGAAACTGGATAGGGCATGTCATGAATCTAGTGGGTAGAGGTCAGGGAGGGAGGATGCTGAACATCCAAAATGGGCCAGGTGCAATGGCTCACACCTGTAATCCCAGCACTTTGTGGGAGGCTGAGGCAGGAGGATCACTTGAGGCCAGGATTTCAAGACCAGCCTGGGCCACACAGCAAGACCCTATTCTACAAAAAAAATAAAAATAAAAATAAATTTGCTGGGCATGGTAGCATGTGCCTATAGTCCTAGCTACTCAGGAAGCTGAGATGAGAGGATCACTTGAGCCCAGACGTTTGCAGCTACAGTGAGCTATAATCATGCCACTGCACTCCAGCCTGGGAAACAGAGCGAGACTCTGTCCCTAAAAAATAAAGAAAAGAAAAGAAAGAAGAGTCGGGTGCAGTGGCTCATGCCTGTAATCCCCGCACTTTGGGAGGCCGAGGCAGGTGGATCACCTGAGGTCGGGAGTTCAAGACCAGCCTGACCAACATGGAGAAACCCCGTCTCTACAAAAAATACAAAATTAGCTGGGCATGGTGGTACATTCGTGTAATTCCAGCTACTGGGGAGGCTGAAGCAGGAGAATTGCTTGAACCTGGGAGGCAGAGGTTGCAGTGAGCTGAGATTGCACCATTGCACTCCAGCCTGGGAAACAAGAGCGAAACTCCGTCTAAAAAAAAAAAAAACAAAAGAAAAGGAAAGAAAAAAGAAAAGAATCCAAAATGCACCACAACAGAGAATTATCCAGTTCCAAAATGTCAAGTATGCCAAGATCAATAAACCCTGACAACATAGACCAATCCAAGGAAAGGAAACAGTAAAACCTACTGGTATCAAGACTCATTAATGAATTCCTTTAGTTAGCATTTACTAAGCACCTACTGTGTGCCAGCTACATACTAGGCATTGAGGGTACAAAAACAAGATTGTATAAGCCCTCAAAGGTCCTGTCTTCTACTGCCTTTTGAATTGATTTTCTTGTTACAGATTAAGCAATTTCTCATCCCCTGTATTTTGGAGGATATAAAGGCCATCTTACTAGTGATAAATACAGCATAGTAACTTAATGGGGAAATTTGCAATTTTTTGAACTCAGGTAGCAACAAAGGAGAAAGAAGAACATGAGGCTGTCCTAGAAGCATGGGCCCCTGATGTGGCATAATTGAATGTTTTTCAGACAGAATTTGATTTTGAACTTTCCCCTTAAGTTGAGTGACTAAGTCTCCAGGTCCCTGGATCATAGCCTTCCTGGACCAAGAACTCCTTGGCAGCTAGTTCATTGGTCCCCACAGATCTAAATATCTGTTGAATTCTCTCTTAAGGGAGAGAGAACGGAACAAAAAGAGATACATCTAGCTTTTCCAATAACTGTCAAGGGTGAGAGATTAAATGTTGTTTGCTAAGGACCGGCCCTCAGAAAGGGAACAGAGAGACCAACTAAGTAAATATTGTCATATTTAGCTGTACCCTTCAGTACAAAGAGCTTCATCCAAATCACTCGGCTCCCTCAAATTAAAAATATTTTCATTCTGGTCTACATCTTGGCCTTTGAGGGTGGTAAAGATTTTCCGTTACCTCTAATGGCCAGATTCAACACAGCTGCCTCTTGCCGGGGTACATTGTTAAGTTCACTCTGTTGTGCTGTTATTATCATTTTTTTCCCCTTTCCCTCAAGTCCATCTGTTTCTTTCTGAGAGTAACGCAGCTGTTTTGCAGTGGGTTCCAACTTACTGCGGCCCGCATGCTTCTTGGAAAATAAGAGGGCTGATGACATCACTGGGATGGGGAGAAATCCCTGCTGCCAAAGGAGTCCCTGGTGGGAGCCTCTAAAACTGGAGGGTGAGGGAGGAAGCCTGCAAAGAAGATACAAGAGAAAGGTCCCCAGCAGCTGCCGCATCGCGGGCCCTGAGCCCCCTCCCCTTCCAGGATCTGGATGATGCCAGCGCTGTTTGAAATTGAGAGAGAAGGCCAGGCTCAGTGGTTCACATCTGTAATCCCAGCACTTTGGGAGGCCGAGGCAGGCAGATCACTTGAGATCAGGAGTTCGAGACCAACCTGGCTAACATGGTGAAACTCCATCTCTACTAAAAATACAAAAATGAACAGGATAAAGATACAAAAATTAGCCACGTATGGTGGCGGGCGCCTGTAATCCCAGCTACTCAGCAGGCTGAGGCAGGAGAATCACTTCAACCCAGGAGGCGAAGCTTGCAGTGAACCAAAGATGGTGCCACTGTACTCCAGCCTGGGTGACAGAGTGAGACTCTGTTAAAAAAAAAAGAGAGAGAGAGGCTGGGGACGGTGGCTCACACCTGTAATCCTAGCACTTTGGGAGGCCAAGGCAGGCACATTGCCTGAACTCAGGAGTTCGAGAGCAGCCAAGACAAAATGGTGAAAACCCATCTCTACTAAAATACAAAAAATTAGCCTGGTGTGGTGGCATATGCCTGTAATCCCAGCTACTCGGAGGCTGAGGCAGGAGAATCGTTTGAACCAGGGAGGCGAAGGTTGCAGTGAGCTGAGATCACACCATTGCAGTCCAGCCCGGGTGACAGAGCCAGACCCTGTCTTAAAAAAAGGAAACTCATGATCTGGTTGGGAGGATATGGTATAATGACACAAATGCTAAGTGATAGTGCAGAATGAGGCAGCAAGAGAAATACATTCACATAGCCACGTGTGATCTACTTTCCTCAAACTCATACACACAGTCATCCCCGGAAGAGTCCCAGGACTGGTCAGGGAAGACTTTATAGGAGAGGTGGAATCTGAACTGGGCCTTAAAAACGAAATAGATTTATGTTTATTTTTTTGCTCATAAATTAATACATGATCCTTGTAAAAAAAAAAAATTCCAACGTGATGCAAACACAAAACAGAGCAAATCTCCTATGATCCCTCATCAGAGACATGACTGTTGTTAAAGTTCGTGTTTATACTTAAACATAATGCATAAATAGTATTATTTTATAAAACGAAACTCACGCTATGCACACCACCTTGCAACATGCATTATTTCACTAATCACATAAGCTTGCCATTTGTCTGTGCAGCACGCGCCTGTCTAGTGAGTTTTAGGCCGAATAATATGCCAGTGAAGGCCAGATTCAGTGACTCATGCCTGTAATCCCAGCACTTTGGGAGGCCAAGGTGGGCAGATCGCTTGAGCTCAGAAGTTCGAGACCAGCCTAGGCAACATGGCAAAACCCCATCTCTACAAAAATATAAAAATTAGCTGGTCATGATGGCACATGCCTGGAGTCCCAGCTACTCTGGAGGCTGAGGGAGGAGGATCACTTGAGCCCAGGAGTCAGAGGCTGCTGCAGTGAGCCAAAATCCTGGGCAGCAGAGCAAGACCCTACCTCAAAATAATAATAATAGTAATAATAATAATAATAAGCCAGTGTACAGTGGTGCCATGTGTACATCATTCTCCATTTGATAGACATTTAGAGTGTTTCCATTCTTATTATGATACTGCAAGAAACATCCATAGATATCTTCTGGGAGTTGTTCTAACGTCTCTGTAGAATAAATCTAAAAGCAAAACTGTTGACTCAATGGACATATGTGTTGAAAATTTCCTAGATATAACAAAATTGCCCATACCCTGTGGCTACATTAAATTGCCCCTGACTCACACTTGGATGGGAGCAAACTCAAGTCTGAAGATGTGTGAGATGGAATGGGCAGTGTAGTGAATGGCTGAAAATAAGGAGTCTCAGTGCATAGTCAAGGATCAGTGAGGCACAAGGGAAAAACTTTGAGTGCCAAGCCAATGAATTTGGACTTTATTCTGTAGGTCACAGGGAGCTTTCAAAGCAGGGGTCACCAAAAATAAAAAATCCATTGGCCAAGAAAAAAGAAAAAGCAGGGGTCATGAGCAACCATGCAAGGGGACTCTACTTGTGACCTCACCAGAGAGGCTGACTCTCTTGTGGGGATGTTGAGGGCAGGCTCCTGGGTGCCCAGAGGTTTAGGACCATTCAAATCCATTACCCTACATCCTTCCCTCTTCTGCTACCCTCTTTCATGAACAAATTGCCCTCAGCCATCTTGACAACAATAAGATTTTATTCATGAATAGTAGCATTTGGAAGTAAAAAGGCATTAAACAGTAGTCCAGTCCTCAACAACCCTGGCTGCACCATTTGCAGACCAATAATTGGCAACTTCCCAAGGAACAATGAGGTTTTCTTTCTCAGACCTCATTCCTTCCAAACCCAGGAAAGATGAGACGCCAAGTTTCGCTGAAGCACAGTGCCTAGTGCTGATTTTAAAAGGCACTGCTATTCTCTTGGCCTAATAATGCAAAGCTACCTCAGCATTTGGAGCAAACCTCATTTTTACTGGGATTACTACAAAAAATGGTAGTGCCCAACTTCATCCTAGAGAAAGAGTTTTCATTGTTTTAAATTTTTCAAGGGGGAAAAAAACCATTTAAACTGCTGCAGTAATTGGCATGAATGATGGTCCCCAGCACTCAGTGTTCAGAGCAGCAGTTGCAAACCCTACCAATTGAATTTGGTAGTGAAATGCCAGACCAAGTAGGTCAAACAAAATCAAAGCATATGAATTCCTAAATGCCAGATCGAAACCAGAGATTCTAAGTCTCTGCCAGTAGTGGAGTTGCTGATTGTGGCATTGGGGGTCATTGAATCAATAGAAAGAGCCCCTGGGGACCAGGTGCAGTGGCTCACACCTGTAATCCCAGTATTTTGGGATGCCAAGGCAGGTGGATCACTTGAGGTCAGGAGTTCGAGACCATGGCAAAACCCTGTCTCTACTAAAGATACAAAAAGTAGCTGGGCATGGCGGCATGCATCTGTCGTCCTAGGTACTAGGGAGGCTGAGGCATGAGAATTGCTTGAATCGGGAGGCGGAGGTTGCAGTGAGCTGAGATTGCGGCACTGCACTCCAGCCTGGACAACAGAGCGAGACTTTATCTCAAAAAAGAAAGAAAGAAGCCTGGGAGAAATCACCCTGTCACCCTATATCCCAAAAGGAACAGACCAGGGAGGGAAGAACTCATCCAAGTAAAACATTCATGGAATGGAGAAACAGTTGGGCTTTTCGTAAAGGGATCTGTGCAAAAGATAACCCCTAGAACCTATGAATTGGGATTCCCAGCTTGGACGCTCTGTGTCTAGATGATTCAGCCCTAATGTGGTGAGGGCCCTGGCTGTGGGGGCCTCCTAGGCGGTCACAGCTACTGCATTTGATCATCATCAATTCTGTGTCTGAGTCCCTCCCTCCTTTCAAAAGAATGGATAGATTGACAGATGGACAAATGGGATGGAGAAGTGAGATGACGTCAAAGGCAAGGCATGGAAAGTGACTAGCACAGTCCCTGGCACACAATAAGCATTTCATAAGTATTCCCTTCTCTCTGCTTTGACCCTGGCTTCGAGCTCTGCAGATGGGTTGCAGGAATGGTGGCTCCGTGGAAACCGTGTGTCTTTGCAAGGTGGCCACCGTGAGTGCCATCACAGGAGTTTGTTTGCGTGTCGTTTTTCTCTTGTCGGTGTGAGTGGAGAACAGGAGCAGAGGTGTGATACCAATAGCTCCAGCTCTCAGGATCATGGGATCCTCCGCCGGCTCAGCGAGATCCTGCAGAAGTTACAGCCATTTGTGCTGCTGAGACTTAAAAAAAAAAAAAATGTGTTATTGCCTCTGTTATAGTTTAACCTGAATTCCGGATGGCATGTGTCTGTGCTACTTCACCTCGAAGAAACCTTAGAAGTTACATTTTCTGTTTGTTGTGCCAAGTCTGGGCCATCTGTGGCACTGCAGTGCTGGGATGGTACCCAAGGCAGTATTGCCATGCTATCTCTGTCTGCCACGAGCCTTCTTACAGCTGTACTATAGAAAACTAACATTTAAGACTTTCAAAGAAGGAAGCAAGATTTTAAAGGCCCAAGGCTCTCAGCCAGGAGTGAACAGATACGACAAGCTCTTCTTCAGTTCCATCTCATGGAGAACTTCTCTCTGTCCTTTTTTTTTTTTTTTTTTTTTAATAGGACAGAGTCTCACTCTGTCACCCAGGCTGGAGTGCAGTGGCGCAATCTCAGCTCACTGCAACCTCTGCCTCCTGGGTTCCAGCGATTCTCCTGCCTCAGCCTCCTGAGTAGCTGGGACTACAGGGGCATGCCACCACACCCAGCTACTTTTTGTATTTTTGGTAGAGACAGGGCTCCACCATATTGGTCAGGCTGGTCTCGAACTCCTGACCTCAGGTGATCCACTTGCCCTGGCCTCCCAAAGTGCTGGGATTGCAGGCGTGAGCCAATGCGCCTGGCCCTGCTCTGTTCTTTCAAGAAAACAGGCAACGAGTCCACACAAGTTGCTCAGAACTGGGGCCAACCGCATCAGCCCCTGCTGTGTTTAGTCTTTTTAAAGTAAAACACCAGAACTGCTTGGCCCTTACAACAGAGCTCCCAAATCAGGTCAGCATCACCCAGGGAAGTTTTGAAAACTGGAGATACCCAGATCCCACCTTAGACCAACCCAACCAGACTCACTGGTCTGGGATCCGAGAATCAGTGTGTAAATGCACCAGGTTTGGGGAAATGGCCTCAGAGCAGAGCTTCCCATCTTTTTTCATGCCTTGACAGGTAGAAAGTGTTTCGTTTTGGCCAGGCACGGTGGCTCATGCCTGTAATCCCAGCACTTTGGGAGGCCAAGGCGGGCGGATCACCTGAGGTCGGGAGTTCAAGACCAGCCTGACCAACATGGAGAAATCCCATCTCTACTAAAAATACAAAAATTAGCCGGGCATGGTGGCGGGCACCTATAATCCCAGCTACTCGGGAGCCTGAGGCAGGAGAATCACTTGAACCCAAGAGCGGGAGATCGCGCCATTGTACCCCAGCCTGGGCAACAAGAGCGAAACTTCATCTCAAAAAAAAAAAAAAAGAGAAAGTGATTCATTTTGATTGACACATCAAGGAGGAGCTCCTGGTCAAGATGACCAATCCCCGAGGTCAGGAGGCCCAGTCTGTTACTCAAGGACTGCAGGAGCAATATGCCTCATCACATCTACTATCCGTTCACCATAGGGAAGCTTTGCCTAAGAGAGCTCAACTTATTGTGTTCAAGGTTTTAAACCACTTTATTGTTACTTAATTTGGGGGAGGGGTGATGCAGGGGGGTTAGCAATGTAGGCCTGTAAACCTGCCCATTCCCCAATTGTGAGAGAGGTCAGTGCCTTTGAATTTTGTTCTGTCTGTTGGGAATCTGATACCATCTGTAGAATCAGGTCCAAAGTCTTCCTTGACATCTACTAGCATTAATTATAACATACGTTTGTGCAGTTTTTTTCCTAAGTTGCTTCTGATTTGGGGGTGGCTTCAGATTGACACTCATTGAAGTTTATTTCCTCCAACCAAAGACTGTAGGCTGGCTGCAGTTGTTCACGCCTGTAATCCCAACACTTTGGGAGGCCAAGGCGGGTGGATCACTTGAGGCCAGGAGTTCGAGACCAGCCTGGCCAACATGGCAAAACCCCATCTCTACTAAAAATACAAAAATTAGACAGGCGTGATGGCGGGTGCCTGTAGTCCCAGTTACTCGGGAGGCTGAGGCAGGAATCGCTTGAACCCCGGGAGGTGGAGGTTGCAGTGAGCTGAGATCGTACCATTGTACTCCAGCCTGGACAACAAGTGAGACTCTGTCTCAAAACAAAAACAAAACAAAAAAATACTCTAATAGTTGTCCACCAGGTCCTCTGGCTAAATCTCCTCCAAGCCCTTTCTTCGTTTAGCACTCTAAGAATCTGCAGCAATGACTCTATGATGTTTGAAGTGGCATTTTTCTCCTTAAGAACTAAGACCTGACCGAGCGATTCACTCCTCCACATCTATTTATTCAGACTCCAAGTACAACTGTTCAGCTTCTGTTCCAAAAATACCCAAGAAAGAATAAGTGTTATTAAGGTGCTTGTCTTCGTCTTTTATTATTAAGAGGCCCAGAGAAAGACATATAATTACTAGCTCATTAGCTTGGGCCTTAGAATTTTCAGTGAACATTTCTCACAAAATTGCTAAACCTGGTTTTATAGGGTATGGAACTAACTTTTGAGAAAAATAAATGCCACTGTTTAGAGTCTCACTCTGTCACCCAAGCTGGAGTACAGTGATGCGACCAAGGCTACCGCAACCTCCACCCCTCCAGGCTCAAGCGATCCTCCTATCTCAGCCTCCTGACTACCGGCACGTGCCACCACACCAGCTATTTGTGTGTGTGTGTGTATGTGTGTGTGGGGGGGATATGGGTGTGTCGTGATGGGAATCTTGCAGTGTTGCCTAGGCTGGTCTCAAACTCATGGGCTCAAGTGATCCACCTGCCTCAGCCTCCCAAAGTGCTGGGATTACAGGTGTGAGCCACCACTGCACCCGGCCAATATCATCTCCATTTTATAGATAAGGAAACTGAGGCTTAGAGAGTCTAAGTAACTGGCTAGAAGTTTCAGGAAGCCTGGATTCAAAACCCCAAAGTGTCCTACCCCAAAGATTATGCTTCTCCTACACCAAGTAGACTCCTTCAGGTAAAGCTAGATGTGCAAACAACTGTTGTCTTTGGAAATCACTCAAAGAAATAGTTGCCTTCTTAAATGTATCTTCCCGGCCGGGCGCGGTGGCTCAAGCCTGTAATCCCAGCACTTTGGGAGGCCGAACGGGCAAGATCCGAGGTCAGGAGATCGAGACCATCCTGGCTAACACTGTGAAACCCGTCTCTACTAAAAAATACAAAAAACTAGCCCAGGCGAGGTGGCGTGGGCGCCTGTAGTCCCCCAGCTACTCGGAGGCTGAAGGCAGGAGAATGGCGTAAACCGGAGGCGGTAGCTTTGCAGTGAGCTGAGATCCGGTCCACTGCACTCCAAGCCGGGCGACAGAGCGAGACCTCCGTCCTCAAAAAAAAAAAAAAAAATATATATATATATATACTATATATATATATATATCTCCCAACCCCGAGTCTCGTGAGCTAAATGGTCTGAGGGAAAGACTGGTCCCTGTAGAAAAAAAAAAGAGCTTTCCAGTCTTGGTTACCCTAATCCCTGATAGAACTCCCTACTCCTCATCTTGGAGAGAAATTTGCTTCTTTACAAACATTCCAGAAATAGTGGATTTGCAAAAGCATCTTGGGGTCTATTAAAAAAAAAAAAAAAAAACCCAAAAATCTAAAAACTGGCCATCCTCCATTATAGAATAGAAACCTTTTTTTTTTTTTTAAACAGGGTCTTACTTTGTTGCCAGGCTGGAATACAGTGGCACCATCATGACCCACTGCAGTCTTGACCTCCTAGGTTTAAGCCATTCTCCTGCCTCGGCCCCCTAAGTAGCTGAGACTACAGGTGCACACCACCACACCCAGCTAATTTTGGGGTGTTTTTTTTTTTTTGTAGAGACAGGATTTCCCAGGCTGGTCTCAAGCTCCCGAGCTCTAACCATCTGCCCGCTCAGCCTCCCAAAGATGACACATGTGAGCCACCACACCCAGCCCAGGAACCTATTTTAAAAAAGAAAAAAAAAGCCATTAGTCACCGAAGAACCCATCTACAGACCCTAATTCGAAAATAATCCTTTTCTCACTTTAGCATCCACACAATGGTCTTAGAGTTAAATAACTTGCCCGAGTTCACACAGTAGTTACTGGAGCTGAAATTCCAACCTGGGGGCAGGGCATGGGTTCTCTGTCACTTCAAAGCCTCCTCGGTTCATCTCTCAGTCCTGCTGCACAGATCTGAGGACCCCACAAGGTGCTCCCGGGCATGGGAAACAGTGAAACATGTTGTATCAGTGAAGGGAGAAACAGCCTGAAGAATCCACTCATCACTTTTACCTGCTTTATGTACTGGGATTCCAAAAGTGCATTTGGAGAAACGAAATAAGTTCTAAAGCTCAAATAAATTTGAAATCTAAAAATGGAAATATTTTATTGTCTTCAAATTACAGACTGATTGGCTTATTGAACAACTCTACCCTAGTTTCTGGTTTGACAAGTTGGAGGCCTAAATTTCCCAAAATAATACAGTACACAAGGAGCAGGCTAGACTTGGGGACAGTTAATCTGGTGCTGGTCCCTGCTGGCATGTTGCAGCTCATCAAGATATTTGTCAGCCTATTATCAGCTTTTGATTTAATAAACTTAAGCTAGTTCTAGGCCAAATTGTAGATCCTCGGTAGGAATGCGGGCTGTTAATGTCTCTCCATAGCCTGTGTCTAAAGAGCACTGCTAAAATCAGAGTGCAGAACAGCCTCAAGTTCAAAGGCTGCAAACCGAGCCAGGTTCTAATAAGCTCCCTTTATGGGAGGAGCTGGGTTCCTGGCCTCTCACTGTCACATGTATTAAGGTGGGGACCTGTCCAGTGTGCCCTTGAATGACCTTATTGCTTTTGATTAGAGATGACCTTGAACTATACTTGTAGCGCCAAGAGGAATAGGTTAGTGTTGTGCAACAGGATGTTAGGGAGATACCTGTTGTTGCTCTGGAACTGGGAACCAGGCCCAAAGCTGGGGACAAAGAGGAATTGGGACTCCAAATTCACCAGGCAGCTGCTAATCACCAATGGCCCAGATGACCCTCTTCCCACAGCTCTGGTTGCCCCTGTCTTCCCCTTCCCTAGGCCCTATGTGGAGATGGAGGAGGGGAGTTTGCAGTCATTGGGAGTATACTTCTTGCCTAACCCCAATCCCATGCGACAGGAGTATTCTGAGAGAATCAACTACAGAAACTGGGGCATCTGCAAAAAAAAAAGCTGGCTATAGACCCAGCACAGTGGCTCATGCCTGTAATCCCAGCAATTTGGGAGGCCAAGGTGGGAGGATCACTTGAGGCCAGGAGTTTGAGACCAGCCCAGACAACATAGTAAGAGTCCATCTACAAATTTTTTTTTTTAATTAGCTGGGCCCGGTGGCACGTGCCTGTGGTCTTAGCTACTCAGGAAGCTGAGGTGGGAGGATTGCTTGAGCCTAGGAGTTCGAGGGTGCCGTGAGCCATGATTGCACCACTGCACTCCAGCCTGGGTGACAGAGCCAGACCCTGACACATACACAGAAAATAGTTGACTGTTTGCCAAACTGGCAACTTGGAGGCCCACCCTCAATGCTACCATCCTGCAAGACGGGTGAGACTAATAAGTGTCCCCAGAAGCTTGCAGAGGAACATAGAGATTGCACCTGCTGCCCATCTGGAAGTTTCTAAAGGAGGAGCTTTGGAAGGAGCTCGTGGCTAGGGCTGAGATGGAACCATGGGAGTGTGAGCTTGGGAATACCATGGGGGCATCCCCTGGGGCATTACTGAAAATGCAGATAATAGTGGGCTACTTTTAAGAGCTTATGAGAATTCTGGGGTGTTTTCTGTGTCTCCAACCAGTTCATTTCTCCAGCACCAGCTGTGTATCCAACAATTTAATTCAATTCAGACACTGTCTATCTGGAGTTAGCATCAGACCCCAGAAGTTAAAGGGCTCAGTCCCACAAAGCTGCCCCCACTTCTGATTGACAGGCTATAAATCTGAAGTGTTGGCCGGGTACAGTGGCTCATGCCTGTAATCCCAGCACTTTGGGAGGCCATGGCAGGTGGATCACTTGAGGCCAGGAGTTCAAGACTAGCCTGGCCAACAGAGTGAGACCCCCATCTCTATTTTTTTATTAGAAATTTTTTTTTAATCTGGAGTCTCCATGACTCCTTCCTCAGGCTCAATAATTTGCTAGAAAGGCTCACAGAACTCAGGAAAACATTTACTTAGATTTACCAGTTTATCATCAAGGATATGACTCAGCAGCAGGTAAATGGGAGAGACGAGTCAGGTGAGGTATTGGAGGGTGAGGACTTGGGGCTTCTGTGCCCCCTCTGGGTGTGCCATCCTCCCAGCAGGTCGGTGTGTTTAAGCGTTTACGGAGTTCAATCCCAGCACTCCCTCCCTCCCCAGAGGTCAGTGGATGGGGCTGAAAGTTTTTTTTTTTTCTTTTTTTTGAGACAGAGTTTCACTCTTGTTGTCCAGGCTGGAATGCAATGGTGCGATCTCGGCTCACCGCAACCTCCACCTCCCGGGTTCAAGTGAGTCTCCTGCCTCAGCCTCTTGAGTAGCTGGGATTACAGGCCTGCGCCACCACACCAGCTAATTTTGTATTTTTAGTAGAAACGGGGTTTCTCCATGTTGGTCAGGCTGGTCTCCAACTCCCGACCTCAGGTGATCCACCTGCCTCAGCCTCCCAAAGTGCTGGGATTACAGGCGTGAGCCACCGCACCCGGCCAGGGCTGAAACTTTTAACCCCCTAATCACTTGGTGTTTCTGGTGACCAGAGCCATCTTGAGGCCATCCAGGGCCCCTCACCTGTGTATGTGATCAGAAGGAGCTTGTTATGCATCCCAAAGGACACCCCCATCACTCAGGAAATTCCAAGAGCTTTTGGAGCATTGTCTCAGGAAGCAGTGACAAAAACCAAATCTATTTGGTATTACATCACAAGGATGAAATGAGAGAGCGAATCTCAAGTGCCTGACACAGACTCTGGTATGGAGCAAGCACTTGAAGACGTTAGCTCCTAGGGTTAGTTTTTCCTCCTTCCTTCCTTGACTTTCCTCTGACCACCTCTCTTGCAAGTTCTCATTTGCTTTCATCTTCTCCCCAGTTCCTAAAAGGCATACTGGGGGCTAGAAACCATGGGCTTTTTTTTGTTTTTTTTGAGACAGAGCCTTGCTCTGTCTCCCAGGCCGGAGTGCCGTGGTGCAATCTCAGCTCACTGCAACCTCTGCCTCCCGGGTTTAAGCGATTCTCCTGCCTCAGCCTCCTGAGTAAGTGGGACTATAGGCATGTGCCGCTATGCCTGGCTAAATTTTTTGTATTTTTAGTAGAGACGAGGTTTCACCATGTTGGTCAGGCTGATCTCCAACTCCTGACCTCAAATGATCCACCCGCCTTGGCCTCCCAAAATGTTGGGATTACAGGCGTGAGCCACGGCGCCTGGCCAAAACCATGGACTACTACATTGTTTTGTGTGATGTGCTCAAATTTCTCATTTGCCTCATCCCTCTTCTTAAAGCAGTTAGTTTCAAGTGTTTCTGGCACTGAACTATAACCGAGAAGGGCGCAAAACACCCAGAGAAGCACTCTCCTTGCCACAGCTGCCTTTCAGTGCCTTTCTACACATCAGATGCACCTTATGAGTCAAGCTCCTTTAAGAGAGTCACTTTGCAGAGAAAAAGCACAAACCGCTCAGGGTTTGTGGTTCATTCTAGTGCCAAGAGCAAATGCTTTAAAAATAGCACTTTAGGTATTAACTGCTAACAAAGCAAGAATTGACTGCTTCTGGCATGATTTGCATTTAGGGTTTTGGGTTTGTTTTTTTTTAAGCTGATGCATAGCAGTTGACCTTTTAAGTCAAGTTTTAGGTCAGTTCTCCAGCACATTCTGAAAGCACCTTAGTTTTGTCTCTTTTTTAAAAAACAGCTTTATTGGCTGGATGCAGTAGCTCACCACTGTAATCCCTGCAATTTTGGAGGCCAAGGCGGGTGGATCACCTGAGGTCAGGAGCTTGAGACCAGCCTGGCCAACATGGCGAAACCCCATCTCTACTAAAAATACAAAAATCATCCGGGTGTGGTGGCATGCGCTTGTAATCCCAGCTACTCAGGAGGCTGAGACAGGAGAATTGCTGGAACCTGGGATGTGGGGGTTGCAGTGAGCCGTGATCGCACCATTGCACTCCAGCCCAGGTGACAGAGTGAGACTCCATGTAATAATAATTTAAAAAAATAAAAAAGCTTTATTGAGATGTAGATCACATACCATACAATCAGCCATTTTCATCACCCCACACAGAAACCTCATATATTTTAGCTATCATCTCCCTACCCTCTCCCTCTCCCCTCACCTGTCTCCCAACCCTCAGCAACTACCCTGATCTACTTTCTGTCTCCATAAATTTCCCTGATCTGGGCATTTCATATGGATAGGGTCACTTAATAAGTGGTCTTTGGGGACTAGCTGCTTTGAAAGCTCCTTGGTTTTATGTGTATCCCTCTTAAGATTCAAGTTCAAGAAATCCTACATTAATTCGGGGCTAAACTTTACTTTCATTGGAGGGGAATGAGAATGAGATCTGTAACACCTTGGAGTCTTCAGGAGAAGTTCCAGAATGGAGAGAAAAAAATATGACATGTGATATGTGTTGTTCATCCATCCCTATTTTAGGGCTGAGGGTTATAGTTACATAATGTAGCAGTTCCTGGCTGGAGTTCTTGCTTAGCCTTTTTTCATTCGGCATTTGTCAAAAACTTCTCATTTCAATTAACAGGGCAAGCCCCTGTTGGCTATTGCCCTTTGTGGTTCAAATCGAAAGCGTAATTAATCATGGAGACTTCATATCTCAGTGAATGTCAGCTAATAAGATTGCCTCCAAGATGCAAACTCATCCCCAACTGGACCAAGCTCTCCTGTGGGCTTCTCCTTGCACCTTCCAAGTGGGAGACTGATTCTATCCAAAACGGGGACGCAGTTTTACATGGGCTGCTCGAACAAGCCCTTTGCTCTGCCTTGTCCCAGTGTGAGACGGATGAGGCCTGCAGGTGTGGTTGATCCTATAGAGGGGGCGCCTTCTAAAGATGTGCCGAGGTCCATCTGGCCCCAGGGAAACAGCCCTGGCACCAGCTCAACCCCCTCGATACAGATGAGCTTTAACTACAAGGGTCCAATTTGCCATCTGCCAAGCCTGGAGAGAATCGGTAGCATCCGGAGCCAGAGATCTCATTGTGGATGAATTTATAAAACCCTGGCCAGAAGAACTTGCAGCCCCACGCGTTCCCCACCAGCCAGCTGCCGGGCGAGAGGAGCTGGGCAGGGCCCTTGAGGCAAGAGCATCGCTTGCAGAGAAGTTCCACATCCCCCAGTGGAGCCAGATGCCACTCCTGGGGTTCGATGCTCCGTGACCACGTGAGTGAGCTAGAAGAGTGACCGCGGAACCTAGAAGACTTGCCTTGTGAAAACCTCTCTGATTCATGTTATGGGTTTGTGTCCCCCCAAAAAAGCTATGTCGAAATCCTAACCCCCAGAGTGTGAAGTTATTTGGGATAGTGTCTTTACAAAGCTAATCAACTTGGAGTGAGATCATTAGGGGGCCCCTAATCCAGTATGATGAGTGTCCTTATAAAAAGGGGAAATTTGGAGCTGAGTGCAGTGGCTCACACCTGTGATCCCAGCACTTTGGGAGGTCAAGGCAGGTGGATCTCTTGAGGTCAGGAGTTCAAGACCAGCCTGGGCAACATGGCCCCATCTCTACTAAAAATACAAAACTTAGCTGGGAATGGTGGTGGGCGCCTGTAGTCCCAGCTACTCGGGAGGCTGAGGCAGGAGCATTGCTTGAACCCAGGAGGTGGAGGTTGGATGGCGCCACTACACTCCAGCCTGGGCGACACAGCAAGGCTCTGTCTAAAAAAAAAGGGGGGGGTGGGGGAGAATTTGGACACAGAGACAGACAAGCACAGAGGGAAGACGATATGAAGACGCAGTGAGAATGTGATGACTTCACTCCAGAGTGATGCTTCTACAAGCCAGGGAATGCCCAGGGGAGAGTCATGAAATAGATTCCTCCTCACAGCCCTCGGAAGGACCAGCCCTGATGACACCTCGATCTGGGGCTTCTAGCCTCCAGAACTGTGAGACAATACATTTCTGATGTTTAAGCCACCAGTCTGTGATACTTTTTTTTTTTTTTTTGTCCTCTGTGATACTTGATACAGCAGGAAACGAATACACTAGGGGGATTAACCCTCTACCCTAAATAGGTATGAATGAAAAACACATATCACATGTTAGATTTCTTTCTCTGCATTCTGGAACTTTTCCTGAAGGCTCCAAGGTGTTGCAGATCTCATTTGCATTCCCCTCCAATGAATTACCATTTCAACCAGGTAAAGTTTAGCCCTGAGTTAATGTAGGATTTCTTGAACTTGGACTTGAACTTGAACCGGGGGGAAGGGAGCCCTGCCCTGGCTTGGAAGATTACTAGAATGAAAGGATAGCATATGCCTCTGTATGCCTCTCAGCCCTTCACAAGTAGAGCTTGTATGTCACCTTTAAGATGCATGAAGCCTGCCAGACTTTGAGGCTCACCCAACCTGCCATTGGGAGGTGGCTGCCCAGTACATGCACCGTTCAAGGAGAGCTCCCTGCTTGACTGGGACCACAAGGTTCCAGAGGCCCCCAGGTGAAATCGCCTAAGGGAGCAGCGCACAGCAGGGACAATCTGCTCTGCTCTCTGCTTTCGTCCACTTGGAACAGAATGTTCCTGCCTCTGAAACGTAAGAGAAAGAGGGAAAGAAATTGGTTCTGAGCACTGAAGACTATCGCTTCCCCTGGACTCAGAACCCAGTCATAACATCCCACAAACAAGAACCCTTCTCTCGCAATTCCTCCAAGCACCATACTTATGGACACTGGCATGTGACAGCTTCCAGAAAATGGAAATGCCCACCCAGGCTTTCACTCACGCAAGGAAACCTGCATGCTGTTGGACAGTCACATTTTTTATTTGAGATGGTCAGCATTTTTCTTTACATTTGACTACAGGATAACAATAAACTCATAGTAATCCTACAGCCCCTGGGATATTCCCACTGCCTTTCTTTGGAGGAGCTTAATAAGATTTGAACTAAGTATACTACAGTACCTCTCAGGGCATTCTTGTATCATGTGCTTATCACTTTGGGATGTCTTCTGTGCATCAGGCACCTTCTATGTGCCAGGCTGGGCTGGGGACTTTGCCTACATTACCCAATTTAAGTTTTGCAACAACCCTGCAAGGGAGTTATTTTTTTCTTTTTTTTTTAGATGGAATCTCCCTGTATTGCCTAAGCTGGAGTGCAGTGGTGCAATCTTGGCTCACTGCAACCTCCACTTCCTGCATTCAAGTGATTCTCCTGCCTCAGTCTCCCGAGTAGCTGGGACAACAGGTGCACGCCACCACGCCCAACTAGTTTTTTTGTATTTTTAGTAGAGACGGGGTTTCGCCATATTGGCCAGGCTGGTCTCGAACTCCTGATCTCGTGATCTGCCCGCCTCAGCCTCCCAAAGTGCTGGGATTACGGGCGTGAGCCACCGCGCCTGGCCAGGAGTTTTTAACACCATTCTACAGATGGGGAGACGGAAGCTCTCCTCTGATCAGTTGTGCCAGAATTTCAGACAGAATGTCCTGTCCACATGGTGTAGGGGTGATGTGTTAAACCATTGGGGCTGCAATAACAGAATACCATAGACTGGGGGTGGCTTATAAACAACAAACATTGATTTTTTTACAGTTCCAGAGGCTGGCAAATCTAAGATCAAAGAGTTGACAGATTCAGTGTCTGGAGATGGCTCGTTTCTTGGTTCATAGATGGCACCCCCCTCACTGTGTCCTCACATGGCAGAAAGGGTGAAGGCGCTATCCAGAGTTTCTTTTATAAGAGCACTAATTGCCTTCCAAAGATCCCCACCCCCTAATACCATCACATTGGTGATTAAGTTTCAACATATGGGTTGGGTTCGGTGGCTCACACCTATAATCCCAGCCCTTTGGGAGGCCAAGGCAGTAGGTGTGCTTGAGGCCAGAAATTTGTGACCAACCTGGGCAACATAATGAGAGCTCATCTCCACAAAACATTAAAAGATTTTTTTAATCAGCTGGGCGTGGTGGTGCCTGCCTGTAATCCCAGCTAGGTGAGAGGATCACTTGAGCCCAGGAATTCAAGGCTGCAGTGAGTTGTGATGGCACCACAGCACTCCAGCCTGGGAGGTAAGAGCAAGACCCTGTTGCAAAAAAACAAAACCAAAAAGTTTCAACATGTGAATTGGGGGAGGGAAAACAAACATTCAGACCAAACGTTCATGGGACCCGGGTATGGGAGGACTGTGGCTGAATCGCTGATCATTTCTGAGCTTCAGGTTCCTTATCAAGAGCCTGGAGACAATATGTGTACTTCATAGCAGTGGCTGGATCTTGGCTGTACCTTCTGATCACCACCTGTTCAGACCCCACTCAGGACCAGTTAGATCAGAGCACAGGGGGGTCTAACCTTGCTCTTCTGTCTGGGCCTCATCCCCAGAGGTTTCTGTCACAGTTCTGGAGGCCGGAAGTCTGAAATCAAGGTGAGAGATTTCGAGGCTCTAGGGGACCATCCTTCCTTTCATCTTCCAGCTTGCAGTGGCTCCCAAAGTTCCTTGGTTTGTGGCTTCTTAACTCCCATCTCTGCCTCTGTCCTCACATAACCTCCTCCTCTGTGTCTTCTCCTCTTCTGTCTCTTATAAGGATACTTGTCATGGATTTAGGGCCCTCCCACTTAATCCAGGATGATCTCATCTCAAGATCCTTAACTTAATTACATCTGCAGGGACTTTTCCCAAATGAGATCACGTTCATAGATAGATACTAGGGGTGAAGACCTGGACATATCTTCAGGGAGGGTCACCATTTAACCCACGGCAGACATCTTGCACTCTGTTTTCTGATTGTACTGAATTGAGACTCAGCAGGGATTTCAAGACACATAATCTCGGTCACAGTAAAGTCCAGCCTTATGACGTTTTATAATTGGCCAGACCTTGAAACCTGCCTATGGAAAGGCCCAGGGGATTTTTAACATCGGGGATGAAGGTTGAGGTTTATAAACTTCCTTTTAAAATGAGGAAATCTGGAAATGGAGGATTAAAATGTAAAATAATTCTGTTCTTTTATAAAGAATAAGTGCTATAACAGAGTTTGAATCAGGACCAAAATACTAGACACTGTAGAGATACAAACCAGAAAAAAAAAAAGTATATATACACACACACACACACACACACACACATATATTCACATATATATATACTTTTTTTGGAAATGTTGTAAGGAAAGGTCAGCTGATGTGTGAAGGGGGCAATTTAGATACTGAATGTTCACAAACCCAAGTGAGAAAATAAGAAAGAAAATGAATTCATAAAGAATGGGTCTTGGGAGGTGTTAAGAAGGACAGTGAGGAGGAGGGGGTAGAATGTGAAAAGAGAAGTTTGCAGCGACTGGACTATTTCAGATAAGACCAGATAGTTTGATTCCTTTCCCCTCCCCACCCCTGTTTTTTTTTTTTTGTTTGTTTGTTTGGTTTG
>NW_016817144.1:398929-425967 GCF_001698545.2 Rhinopithecus bieti | reverse complement strand
TTTTTTTTTTTTTTTTTTTTTTTTTTGAGTTGGAGTCTCGCTCGGTCACCCAGGCTGGAGTGCAGTGGCGCGATCTTTGGCTCACTGCAACATCCGCCTCCCAGGTTCAAGCAATTCTCCTTCCTCAGCCTACCAAGTAGCTGGGACTACAGGTGCCCACCACCATGCCCAGCTAATATTTGTGTGTGTGTGTGTGTGTGTGTGTGTGTATTTTTAGTAGAGACAGAGTTTTACTATGTTGGCCAGGCTGGTCTCGAACTCCTGGCCTCCCAAAGTGCTGGGATTACAGGTGTGAGCCACCACACCCCGCCGAATCACATTCTTAAATAGCATAGTCTTTCCAGGCCTATGCATATGATTTTGGTGGTGGTTTCTGGGTTGCTTTAGGCAATGGAAACACAACATGGCAAAATTAATAGAGAAGATTCAGAAATGTCACCCACACTCAAGGTCACCAGCCCCTCCCTTCACAGATGCACTTACTCCCTTCGGATACTTACTATTCATTCTCTTTTCCGTCCCCCTTCCCAGAATCTCTTTTGTCAATATTGTTCTACTCCATTAGCAAAACAGACTTAATATCCTATTAATCAAATATTTGTCCGACTTGAGTCCTTTCTCCTCTTACCCCCAGGCCCACTGTCTTCCTACAACAGAGACAAAGAAGGAAAGACCCTGAAGGAAGCTCAGGGAACCCTGATCATCTGTGTAGGGTTGAGTCTGTTCTGAGTGGAGGGAAGTGCTCTATGACCACACACAGACTACACCCCTCCTAAACACCCAGGACAAAGAAATGTGGTCAAGGTGGAAGGCAATGCAGTACCTGCTTCCCACGGAGCACACTCAGGAAACATGCTCAGGATCATGACTGTGATAATATGACTTTAGACCAGCCGCGGTGGCTCATGCCTGTAATCCCAGCACTTTGGGAGGTTGAGGCGAGCGGATCACAAGGTCAGGAGTTCGAGACCAGCCTGGCCAACATGGTGAAATCCCGTCTCTACTAAAAATACAAAAATTAGCCAGCGTGGTGGCACATGCCTGTAGTCCAGTTACTTGGGAGGCCGAGGCAGAAGAATCACTTGAACCCGGGAGGCAGAGGTTGCAGTGAGCCAAGATCACGCCACTGCACTCCAGCCTAGGTGACAAAGCGAGAGTCCATCTCAAAATAATAATAATAATATGACTTTGGGTAGGACCATCAGCAAATCCAGAGCCAGTGCATGCCCTGAAAAACCCACTGAGGTAGCAACATAGCATTTTTCAGATTGTATTTTTGTATTTTTTTAATGTTTATAATATGTCATTTCATACCATAAAACTTACCCATTGAAAGCGTACAATTTGGCCAGGTGCAGTAGCATATGCCTGTAATAACAGCACTTTGGGAGGCCAAGGCAGGTGGATCACCTGAGGTCGGAGTTCAAGACCAGCCTGGCCAACATGGTGAAATCTCACCTCTACTAAAAATACGAAACTTAGCCAGGTGTGGTGGTGTGTACCTGTAATCCCAGCTACTTGGGAGGCTGAGGCAGGAGAATCGCTTGAACCCAGGAGGCAGAGGTTGCACTAAGCTGAGATTGTGCCACTGCACTCCAGCCTGGGTGACAGAGTGAAATTCCATCTCAAAAAAAGAAAAGGAAAGAAAGAAAGAAAGTGGTGTATAGTTCAACTTCTTTTTCATATACTTATCTAGTTGTGAGCCATCATTTTAATCTAATTTTAGAACATTTTAATCACCCCAAAAGGAAACTTTGTTCCTGTTTGCAGTCATTCCGTATACCATTCCCTTCCCCCAGCTTTAGGCAACCACTGATCTGCTTACTTTCTCCATAGATTTGCCTCCTCTGGACATTTCATATCCATGGAATTATACAGCGTGGCCTTTGGTGGTTGGCTTCTTTTATTTAGTGGCATGTTTTCTGAAGTTCATCTACGTTGGTGCATGTATCAGTACTTCATTTCTTCTTTTTTTTAAATTTCAGCTTTTAGATACAGGGGGTACATGTGCAGATTAGTTACATGGGAATATTGTGTAATGCTGAGGTAGGGAGTATGGATCCTGTCACCCTGTAGTGAGCATAGTACCCCATGGACACGATTTCATTCTTTTTTATGGCTGTGTAGTATTCCATGGGCACCTAGATTGATTTCGTGTCTGCTTTTGTGAATAGCACAGTGATGAACATATGAGTGCATGTGTCTTTTTGGTAGAATGATTTATTTTCTTTGGGCATATACCCAATAATGGGGTTGCTGGGTTGAATGGTAGCTCTGTTTCATATGTTTGTTGGCCACCTGTATGTCTTTGAGAAGACTTCATTTCTTCTTATGGCAATATTTCACTGTAAGGATATAACACATGTTGTGTATCTGATGTAGACAAGCCCCTGAATGGGTGCTTAGCCCAGGAGGTTCCTGGCTTTGCCCAGGAAAGAATTCAAGGGTGAGCCGGTGGCATTTAAAGTTGAAGCAGTAGCAGCAGAGGTGCTGCTCCTTACAGAGCTGGTCTGTACCCCAAGCACTGTGCCCAGAATAACAGCACAGAGGCAGTTCTGCACTCATTTTATACCCACTTTTAATTATATGCAAATTAAGGGGCAGTTTATGCAGAAATTTCTAGGATGCGGGTGGTAACTTCCAAGTTGTCAGGTCATTGTCATGGAAAGGGGCAGTAACTTCCCAGTGTTGCCACGGTGATGGTAAATGACATGGCCGTTTCTTATGGAAAGCTGCTTCCACCCCAGACCTGTTTCAGCTAGCTCTCAATTTGGTCCAAAGACCAAGCGAGCTTCTAGAATCAAGTCTTCATTTCTTGTTGTTGTTTTTTGTTTTTTTTGAGATGGAGTCTTACTCTGTTGCCCATGCTGGAATGCAGTGGCGTGATCTTGGCTTACTGCAGCCTCCACCTCCTGGATTCAAGCAATCCTCCTGCCTCAGCCTTCCCGAGTACCTGGGACTACAGGCATATGCCACCACACCCAGCTAATTTTTTGTATTTTTAGAAGACGCGAGGTTTCACCATATTGGTCAGGCTGGTCTCAAACTCCTGACCTCAGGTGATCCACCCACCTCGGCCTCCCAAAGTGCTGGGATTACAGGCGTGAGCCACTGTGCCTGGCCTCATTTCTTCTTATGGCATAATAATATTTCACTGAATGGATATACCATCTATTCTGTACCCGTTCCTCAGTAATGCAGTTGCTGGGTAGCTCTGTTTTAAGTTCTTTGAGAAGTCTCCAGATGGCTTTCCACAGTGTGGACTAATTTACATTCCCACCTACAGTGTATAAGCATTCCGTTTTCTCCACGGCCTCACGAACATCTATTGTATTTTGACCTTTTAATGATAGCCATTCTGGCTGGTGTGAGATGGTATCTAATTGTGGTTTTGATTTGCATTTCTCTGATGATTAGTAATGCTAAGCATTTTTTCATGATTGTCGGCGACAATCTTCTTTTAAGAATACGTCATGGCCAGGGCTGGGCAGGGACCGCTTGGCTGCAGGATGTGCACCGCCCCGGCACCTGCTTGCCCTCTGCGCTCACCCAGGGCCGCCACATGCCTATGGCTCTGCTTCCAGCCAGGAGCCCTGAGCACGGGTGTGCAGACCCACCCTAAAGGGCGGCCCAGGCCCCACGCTAGGCAAGGCTGGCGAGAGACTGAAGGCAGTATGCGAGGCCTCTCCTGGGAGTGGGGGTTGTGCTTCCCACAGTGACCTCAGCTCCACTCCCACTCAGGTGAGCCCACAGGCGAGAGCTGGGAGGCACTCCTCCCAGACACTCCACTCGGACCATAAAGCACTCCTGTTTCAAAAATAAATAAACAAATAAATAAAATAGAGGACTTCATGGCCGGGCATGGTGGCTCATGCCTGTAATCCGAGCACTTTGGGAGGTCAAGGTGGGCAGATCACTTGAGGTCAGGAGTTCGAGACCAGCCTGACCAACATGGTGAAACCCCGTCTCTACTAAAATACAAAAAATTAGCCGGGCGTGGTGGTACACACCTGTGGTCCCACCTACTCGGGAGGCTGAGGCAAGAGAATTGCTTGAACCCAGAAGGCGGAGGTTGCAGTGGGCCAAGATCATGCCACTGCACTCCAGCCTGGGTGACAGGGTAAGACTCCATCTCAAAAAAAGAAAAAAAGAAAAAAAAAAGAAGACTTCATTTATTTTTATGCCAGAATAATATTTCATTGTATGGACATACCACATATTGTGTATCCATCAGTTCAAGGAAATTTGTATTGTTTCCATTTTTTTTGGCCATTATGAATTAGAACATCCATGTACATGTTTTCTTTTTTGGAGTTTTGTTTATTTTTTGAGACAGGGTCTCACTCTGTCACTGAGGCTAGAGTGCAGTGGCATAATTACAACTTAACGCAGCCTCAATTTCCTGGGCTCAAGTGATCCTCCCACCTTAGCCTCTCAAGTAGCTGGGACTATAAGCACATGCCACCACGCCTGGCTAATTTTTGTATTTTTTGTAGAGAAGGGGTTTTGCCATGTTGCCCAGGCTTAAACTCCTGGACTCAAGTGATCCACCCGTCTCGGCCTCCCAAAGTGCTGGGATTACAGGCACGAGCCACTACACCCAGCCCATGTACATGTTTTTGTGTGGATATGTGTTTTCAAATCTCTCGGGCAGATATCTGGGAGTGAAATTGCTAGGTTAAATGGTAACCCTATGTTTAATCTTTTGATGAGCTACTGAAATGTTTTTGAAAGTGGCCACACTATTTATATTTCTGTCACAATGTATGAGAGTGCTAGTTTCTCCCTATCTTTTCCAACGTTTGTTATTGTGAACATAGAATTTCAACTAGTCTTTCACTTAGGTATTTACCAAATTTTGGTTAAGATTCTGATGTCCCAGCCACATGTGTGTGATACGTCAAATAGGGTTCAAGCATTCACTCAAGGCTATTCAACATCTGTGATGTATTTCAACATCTGTGATGCGCTCACCTGCCAGACCCATGATAGGGGAAGCTTCAGAAGCATAAAGGAGGAGCCCTCATTCTGAGCCACCCAGGAAAGGGTCCTTGGAGGGGATGAAATTTTTATTTTTTATTTTTTTGTTTTTTGAGACAGAGTCTCTCTCTGTCGCCCAGGCTGGAGTGCAGTGGCACAATCTCGGCTCACTGCAACCTCCGTTTTCTGGATTCTAGTGCTTCTCTTGCCTCAGCCTCCCTAGTAGCTGGGATTACAGGCGTACATCACCATGCCCAGCTAATTTTTTTTGTATTTTTAGTAGAGACAGGCTTTCACCATGTTGCCCAAGCTGGTCTCAAACTCCTGACCTCAAATGATCCACCTACCTTGGCCCCCCAAAGTGCTGGGATTACAGGCCTCAGCCACCATGCCTGACCAAGTGTTTTTCTTTCTTTCTTTTTTTTTTTTTAATACAGCTGGGGTCTTGCTGTGTTGGCCAGCCTGGCCTTGAACTTCTGGCCTCAAGCAGTCCTCCTGCCTTGGCCTCACAAAGTGTTGGGATTAAAGGCATGAGCCACTGTACCCGGTCCCTAACTTAAGTCTTGAAGCAAGGAAAGGAGAATCAGTCAGAGTGCAGGAGTTGGTGGGGGAGAAGGAACTTCAGGAAGGGGGACCAGTGCCTATCTAGGAGGTTTCAGACTCCTAGGGCTTTGGAGAAGGTGGCCAGCGGGAGCTTCTTAAGGCTTACAAGAGAGGTGTGGCATTGGGAGGTTGGTCTGGAAAAGATGCCAGAAAAATAAGTAATAACATAAAAGACCTTGTACTTCCTTCCTGCCAGGGCATATTACTTTTATGCTACACTCATGGTGCCATGGACAGATTTTGAGGAGGGGAGTTTACATCTGGGAGGCCACTGTGGCAGCAGAGTGGGGAATGGTGGATGGAGAGATTGAGAAGAGGCAGGAGGGCAAGCATTCACCCTCTACTTTGATGAAGGCCTGGCGTCAGCCTGGCATGGAAGTTGGCCCTGGGAGTGCACTGTGTTTTTTAGAGGAGCTACAGTTGTGGAAGTGGTCATCGCAGCAAAAAGGTCCTGACAGAGGAGGCAGATCTGTAAGGGAAGTCAAGGGCAGCCTGAAAGCCCTCTTTAGAGGCCAGTGCCAGATAGCCTTGGCAGAGCCACAGCCAGACCTGAGGGAATAAACCTGTCTTTATTTGTAAGCAGCCTGCTTTTACCTCCCAAACCCACCCCTGAGACACAGTCTGGTCTGCATTAAAAGGGCTGGGGCTGTCCCAGCCAATGTGGTTTTGTGTCTCATCCTATCTACTTCTCTATACAGGACCCCCTGACTGCCAGGTTTACCAGCCAGGCCAACGTGGCAAAACCCGGTCTGTACTAAAAATACAAAAATTAGCTGGGCGTGGTGGCAGACGCCTGTAATCCCAGCTACTTAGGAGGCTGAGGCAGGAGAATCACTTGAACCCGGGAGGCAGAGGTTGGGGTGAGCCAAGATCAAGCCACTGCCCTCCAGCCTGGGTGACAGAGCAAGACTCCATCTCAAAAACAGCAACAACCAAAACCTTTTACCTGTTTTCATTCTTATAATGGAAGTAAATACAAGATTAAGTGTAAAACTCAGTGAATGTGTACACGTTACATCCAGATCAACGTATAATCATCCCAGAAGTTTCCTTCATGTCCCTTTGCACCAAACCCCAACCGTCAAAGAGATTACTGCTCATTTAACTTTTATCACCATACATAAAGTTTTGCTTGTTCTTGAATTTCAATTTGAATCATACAATGTATATGCTATTGCATTTGACTACTTTTGCTTAACATAGCATCAGTGAGAGTTGTACATGTTTTTGCATGCATCAGCCATTTGTTCTTTTTCATTGCTGTCTAGTATTCCATTGTGCACCTAGACCACAATTTATCTGTTTGGTTTCTTGCTGATGAACATTTGGACTGTTCCTGGTTTTTGTCTACTGTATTTAAAGCTGTTGTGAGGCCAGGCATGGTGGTTCACACCTGTAATCCCAGTACTTTGGGCGACCAAGAAGGGAGGATCACTTGAGGTGAGAAGTTGGAGACCAGCCTGGGCAATATAGTGAGACCCATCTCTACAAAAAAAGAAAAGAAAAAATTGAGGCCAGGTGCGGTGGCTCATGCCTGTAATCCCAGCATTTTGGAAGGCCGAGGTAGGCAGATCACGAGGTCAGGAGATCGAGACTATCCTGGCTAACACAGTGAAACCCCGTCTCTACTAAAACTACAAAAAATTAGTTGGCATGGTGGCGGGCACCAGTAGTCCCAGGGGAGACTGAGGCAGAAGAATGATGTGAACCCAGAAGGCGGAGCTTGCAGTGAGCTGAGATCGTGCCACTGCACTCCAGCCTGGGCAACAGAGTGAGACTCCATGTCAAAAAAAAAAAAAAGAAAAGAAAAGAAAAAATTGAGACACAATATAATTCATCCTTTTAAATAAATGTGCAATTCAGTGGTTTTTAGCATATTCAGAAGGTTGTGCAACTATCACCACTGTCTAATACCAGAATATTTTCATCACTCCAAGAGGAAATGTTATATCCATTCATAATATACATCCCTTCCTTTCCTCAATCCTTGTCAACTACTAATCTACTTTCTGTCTCTATGTTTGTTTGTTTGTTTTTGAGATGGAGTTTCACTCTTGTTACCCAAGTTGGAGTGCAATGGCGCGATCTCGGCTCACCGCAACCTCTGCCTCCCGGGTTCAAGCAATTCTCCTGCCTCAGCCTCCCAAGTAGCTGGGATTACAGGCAGCAGGTGGGATTACCACCACGCCCAGCTAATTTTGTATTTATAGTAGAGACGGGGTTTCTCCATGTTGGTCAGGCTGGTCTCAAACTCCCGACCTCAGGTGATCTGCCCGCCTCGGCCCCCCAAAGTGCTGGGATTACAGGCTTGAACTACTGCGCCCGGCCCTGTTTCTATGTTATTTCATACTTATTCCCGACGTTTAATATCGATCATCAAACTTTTAATATATCAAATTTCTTTGCTTTTTTTTTTTTTTTTTTTTTGAGGATCCTAAACACTTCAAGTCAGAGAAGACAGGACGGGGACAGTTGAGGGAAGGCTGGAGAGATAATCATCAGCCCATCATGTGCTCCTACAAGCTGGTGACTGTGAAGTTTGAGGTCTGGGGGCTTCAGACCAGAGTGGAACAATTTGTACACAAGGTAAGTGGCCCAGCAGCAGTTCCTGGGCTATGGAAAAGGTAACTGTCTATATTGCCAAGTTAAAGTGCATGATACACAGCAGGTGCACAAATACTGCACCAACATCAGGTCACTGCATCTCAAAAACACTTTTTGGGCCAGTCGGGGTGGCCCACGCCTATAATCCTAGCACTTTGGGAGGTCGAGACAGGTGGATCCCTTGAGGCCGAGAGTTCAAGACCAGCCTGGCCAACATGGTGAAACCCCGTCTCTACTAAAAATACAAAAACATTAGCTGGGCGTAGTGGTGGGAGGCTGAGGCAGGAGAATGGCATGAATCCGGGAGGCAGAGATTGCAGTGAACCGAGATCACACCATTGCACTCCAGCCTGGGTGGTAAGAGAGAAACTCTGTCTCAAAAAATAAAAAACACTTTTTGGATGAAAATGCATTTTATGCATGGGTTCCGTTTTCTTCCTATAATAGATGTTTTACACTTCGTCTCTCATTCTGTGACCTCCGTGTCTGTTAGGCAAATGTATTTGGGAAATACACTTCTCACTTTGGCATTGGACTCATCTACTCCCAGACAGAGGCACGTGGGAAACAGCCGAAGGGCTTATCTGTGAGCACAACCCCTAAGGTTAATTGCCACCCAAAAGATCTGCAAATGTAGGCACCTAAAGCGGAAGATGCCCAGAGATAGAACAAGAAACCCCAATAGTCCCATTAGACAGTATACCCCAGCATTTCTGCTCCTTTAATAATTCTGTTACCAAAGTGGCCAGGTGCGTTGGCTCATGCCTGTAATACCAGCCCTTTGGGAGGTTGAGGCAGGTGGATCACTTGAGGTCAGGAGTTCGAGACCAGCCTGGCCAACCTGGTGAAACCCTGTCTCTACTAAAAATACAAAAAAATTAGCCAGGTGTGGTGGCACGTGCTTGTAATCCCAGCTACTCAGGAGGCTGAGGCAGGAGAATTGCTTGAACCCAGGAGGCAGAGGTTGCAGTGAGCTGAAATTGTGCTACTGCACTCCGGCCTGGGCGGCAGAGCAAGACTCCATCTCAAAAAAAAAAAAAAAAAAAGGAAATAATAATAATAATTCTGTTACCAAAGAATTGTTAACAGCCTCAGGATGCAGATTTCAATTGTATACCTACTTTGGCTAAGCATGTTCATTTTGGTTTTTGTTGTTGTTGTTGTTGTTGTTGCTGTTGTTGTTTTGAAACAGAGTCTCACTCTGTCACCAGGCTGAAGTGCAGTGGCACGATCTCAGCTCACTGCAACCTATGCCTCCCGGGTTCAAGCAATTCCCCTGCCTCAGCCTCCCGAGTAGCTGGGACTACAGGTGCACATGCCACCATGCCCAGATAATTTTCGTATTTTTAGCAGAGACGGGGTTTCACCACGTTGGCTGGCATGGTCTCGATCTCTTGACCTCGTGATCTGCCCGCCTCGGCCTCCCAAAGTGCTGGGATTACAGGCGTGAGCCACCGCGCCTGGCCACCATGTTCATTTTGTAGCAGAATCCCACTTGGTGATGATCCATATTTTCTCAGGGTTTCTAACATGACTCTGTCCCTCATGGGAGAAAAAAATGGGAAATGCAGTGTTGAGCATTGCCCTTTGTAGCTGCTCTCATTTTCATAAGAATAAATACTGCTCAAATTGTCTCTACATTCCAGATAGGCTGGTTATCTGTTTATTTTTCCACTTAAAAACTGATAAAGAGTAGCTTTCCAAAATTATTTTGGAGTCACTGGAATTTAACCTTAATGCACTCAGCTTTTCATTACTTAGATGGATTTGTCTATTGAGATTGGGGTCCAGTTAACAATAAAAAGTTTAGTTCTGGAATTTAGGTCCAAGAACTAGACTGCCAGTCTCTTGAACCCTCATAACTCAGGCTCATGGTAAATGGCGGACTCTGGCACAAACATGAGAGCCCTTAAAAAGAAAAAAACAAAAAAAACAAAAAAAACATGAGAGCCCTGGGTGTTTTCTTGAACACAGAAGCATGGCTCTCCTCTCCCGTGCTCCAGAACCCAGCCAGCCAGCCAGGAGCCAGAATGAAATGTGATACATAGAAATCAAGCTCCAGGATCCCCTGTTTTCCTCCTGTGTCCTGGTTATCGCACAGGAAAGCAATTGCAGCTCCTAAAGTACATGTTTTCCAGCCTCAGCTCTGTGTCTATGTAAGACAGTATCTTCCTTAGTTTCCCACAGCATCCCTTTTATGTGTGGCTTTTAAGGTAAAAGACCTCCTCTTTCTAGGGCCACTATCATAGTGTTCTTTTGTTTTGTTTTGTTTTTTTGAGATGGAGTCTCAATCTGTCACCCAGGCTGGAGTGCAGTGACGTGATCTCGGCTCACTGCAACTTCCACCTCCCAGATTCGAGCAATTCTTGTGCCTGAGCCTCCTGAGTAGCTAAGGCACAGGTGCGTGCCACCACACCCAGCTAATTTTTGTATTATTAGTAGAGACGGGGTTTCACCATGTTAGCCAGGCTGGTCTCGAACTCCTAACCTCAAGTGATTTGCCCGCCTTGGCCTCCCAAAGTACTGGGTTTACAGTCGTGAGCCACCACGCCCAGCTTCATAGTGTATTTTATTTCTACTCACAAAGCACATTTATCAAAGCCAGAGTTGTCAGTTAAAAAGAGAATAATGCAAAATAAAAATAAAGCTGGGCACAGTTCATACCTATAATCCCAGCACTTTGAGAGGCCAAGGCAGGTGGATCACTTGAGGTCAGGAGTTCGAGACCAGTCTGGCCAACATGGTGAAATCCCATCTCTACTAAAAATGCAAAAATTAGCTGGGCATGGTGATGGGTTCCTGTAGTCCCAGCTACTCGGGAGACCGAGGCAGGAGAATCACTTGAACCCAGGAAGCAGAGGCTGCAGTGAGCCTAGGTCACACCACTGCACTACAGCCTGGGTGACAGAGCAAGACTCCGTCTCCAAATAATAATAATAATAATAATAATAATAATAATAATAATTTAAAAGGCCATATTTAGATTGCCCCAGGGTCCACTGTGTTTCTTTTCTCACAGCTGACTCAAGCTAGTTTTGAGAATCTGTTTCTTGAAAACACCTGTAAGATTTATGCCTTGCCCTTTCCAAATATAATGAAGTGTTATTGACACTCCAGAAACACACCTGCTCTGGCACGTGAGTCGCTAATGAGTATCTGAGGCTAGCATTTGCATGGGTTGAAGGTGCCAGGGATGCCTTTCTCTGAACACTTTTGTTTTTTTAAGAATCTATTCACAATTAAGGGGAAAAAATGTTCGAAAGCGAGCCATTAGCACATTATTGAATTCTTGTTTCCAGCCGACAGCTGTGTTGTGCTTCGTGTAGTAGGGTACATTTACTGATGCCTCGATGCTGTTCTTTTGATTTCCATGAATTTGAGACACTCAGCACTCAAGTGTGTATAGCTACGTGTTGTTTCTTGTATTCATTATGTGTTTCCTACTTTCAAGTCATAAAAGCCTCACTAGATATCCAGAGGCCTGCAGTCATAAACACTTCATTATAAATGCTTTCCTTGTTTCTGCAAATTCACTGAATTAAAATCCTTCATTTATTGAAACATGCTTCAACCTTCCACGAGAGGTTTTTGACAATCACTGGATTTCTTTGGCAGGAAGAAAGGAATGTTGGAGGGAGACTGTGAGTATCCAAGAAATGTAAAAAGACATATTTACCCAGGATGGAAAAGAATACCATGAAATAAAAACACATGAACAGTATCTCACACACACACACACATACACAGACACACGCACACACACAAATGGTATACGCTATTTTCCTTAGCCTTCTATTGCCATTATGTGTCACCATAAGAAACAATTTCATCCCTTTTGTGTCCAGTCAAGCTTATCATTCCCATTATGTTCTATTCTAGTTCAGGTCTCTTTTTTCATCCTTTCAATGATAGTTAAAAGAAACTGCCTTTTTTCTCTCCTTCTATTACATGAAAGTCAAACCTAAAAGGATATTTATTTATCTTGTATCTTACACCTTCATTTATGTTTGTTTAAAAATTGAGGCCGGGCATGGTGGCTCATGCCTGTAATCCCAGCACTTTGGGAGGCCAAGGCAGGCGGGTCACAAGATCAGGAGTTCGAGACCAGCCTGACGAACATGGTGAAACACCATCTCTACTAAAAAAAAATACAAAAATTAGCCGGGCATGGTGGCAGGCACCTGTAATCCCAGCTACTCAAGAGGCTGAGGCAGGAGAATCACTTGAACCAGGGAGGCGGAGGTTGCAGTGAGCCGAGATCGCACCACTGCACTCCAGCCTGGGGACAGAGCAAGACTCCATCTCAAAAAAAAAAAAAAAAAAAAGATAAACAGAAAATTGAATCAATATTTATTTTTTAAATAATTTTTGTGGGTACATAGTAGGTATAAAGATTTAGGGGGTATATGAGATGTTTTCATAAGGCCTGTAATCTGAAATAAGCACAAAGTGAGGACTGGGGTATCCATCCCCTCCAGCATTTATCCTTTGTGTTACAAACAATCCAATGACACTCTAAGTTATTTTAAAATATACAATTAAAAAAATGAATTAGGCTGGGTGAGGTGGCTCACACCTGTAATCCCAGCACTTTAGAAGGCCAAAGCAGGTGAATTGCTTGAGGCCAGGAGTTTGAGACCAGCCTGGACAACATGGCGAAACCCTGTCCGTAATAAAAATACAAAAATTAGCCAGGCATGGTGGCGCACACCTGTAGTCCCAGCTACTCAGGAGGCTAAGGCACAAGAATCACTTAACCACAAGAGGCAGAGGTTACGGTGAGTTGAGATTGCACCACTGCACTTCAGTCTGGGGGACAGAGCAAGACTCTGTCTCAAAAAAAAAAAAAAAAAAAGAATCAATATTTAGGATATGTCATCAGAAAAGAGAGAACATTAAGTGCTGTTCACTTTTTAGGACACGTCATCAGAAAAGAGGGAATGTTAAGTGCTGTTTGCTTAGAAGTGACTTGCTGTCGGCCAGGTGTGGTGGCTAACACCTGTGATCCCAGCACTCTGGGAGTTTGAGGCGGGCATATCACGAGGTCAAGAGATCGAGACTATCCTGGCAAACATGGTGAAACCCCCATCTCTACTAAAACTATAAAAATTAGCCAGGCACGGTGTCACATGCCTGTAGTCCCAGCTACTCGTGAGGCCGAGGCAGGAGAATTGCTTGAACCCTGGAGGCGAAGGTTGCTGTGAGCCGAGATCGCGCCACTGCACTCCAGCTTGGTGACAGAGCGACTCTGTCTCCAAAAAAAAAAAAAAAGTGACTTGCTGCCTAGAAAAGTGTTCTAGATTTCCAACATTTATGACCTCCTGGCACCAACCAGTGAGACATACACCCTCCCACAGATGAAAAGTAGATGCTGTTTTAGTTAGATGGAGAGAAAAACTTCAAGGTAATTAACCTAGAGATTTATTTGTATCACTGCTGTGTGACTGTCAAGTATTTGTCATTAGTTTGTACACACACCCAGCACTACTCTCAAATAAGACAAGGAGATGAATATACTGCAAGTATATGTACAGCATGGGGAAGGGCTGGAGGTGTGTGAGCACTATAGGACCTATAGACAGCCTGTAATTGTCATCACCTACAGACAGAGGGATTAAGAACTCTGTAATCGCAAAGATTCCCAGAATTGTTAACAACTTGTCTTCCAAATAGTTTTCATCAACGATGCTATTATTTCAATCTCCTTCTTTTACTTTTTAGGTGGTCCGAGACATTCTGCTGATTGGACATAGACAGGCTTTTGCATGGGTTGATGAGTGGTATGGTAAGTCAATTTCTCCAAAATAACTTGTAGAACAACTTCATGTTGTCTTGGGCTTTCTGTCCATTTGGCTTCAACTGCTACCTAGAAGGACAACAGCAAAGGCAAGGCTGTTGCTTCCTGTGTTGGAAATAGCACTGTCTGCCAAGCATAATGAAGATGTAATTATAGAAGCTTGGTCTAAAATAACCACGGAATTATTGACTAAGTAGGAACCTCAGGATGTTTGATGCTTACATAGTTGATACGCACGGCTCCATCATTTTCTGTTAGATGGGTTTCAAATCCATCCTAATGTATGCTAACCTTCAAGATCAAAGCTGTCTGAAGCATCCTGTCAAGTAAAAGCAGTCCTTTGATTCAGAAAACATTTGAAACCACCCCTCACCAAATATATATAGGTTCTGCAAAAATTCAAGGGCAGACAGAGGCATAGGTGCCCGGTTCATCCTAATTGAAACTATTGTTCTGGCTTTTTTGTTCATGATCTGGGAAGAGTTAAACGATTTCTACACATTTCCAGCAAATGAAAACAAGGTTAGCTTCATCCCATGATGGATGGACCATCCTTCCCAGGTCCTCAGCAGTCTTGTTTTGTCCACATGAATTTTCTGCACTCCCAGAATCAGTCATCAGATGGCTACCGTCCTTGGCTATAAATAGAAAGGAACACGCCCCACCAGTGACTTAGGTTAGATCTGATTTTCAGGTCGATTGTCTAATGAAATGCCCTCCTCCTTGGCCTTTTCCTAAGTCACATTAAATTTGTTCTGAGTATAACCTAGATTGCATTTTGGTCCTTTTCTGTCACTGTTTCACCAACTCCCTCCCTTTTCTGAGCAGAAGGTACCAAAGTAAAAGGACACGTTAGACGGAAGGGGCAAAGACAGTCATTATTATTAGTATTGTTAGCGATTTCTTTGCCACATTTAAAAGGCATGGTTCTATAAGCTACGGGCTTTTCTTTTTTTTTTTTTTTTTACCTCCTTTTGCAGTTTTCCCAGATCTGCACCTTCTGAAGCGCAAATGCACCTTTCTGGGTTTGTCCAAATGCAGATCATTTAACGCTTTCTTATCACACACCCACAGAATGCCGCTCTCATGCCGCAAAAGCACTGGCTTGCCACATTGTCATGATGTCTCCCAGAGACCTGTCTATTTCTAGTTGCGTTTTGTGAGGCAGGCAGGAGAGTCTCCTGTGATTACTTCCGCTGATCCTTAAATAAATCTTTCTGGTTGTTTTTTTCTGGGGAGCTTTTCTCCGATTCTCAGAGGGAGCACAGACCCCAAGAAAGGATAAGAACTTCTGGTCTCTCCCAACTTGTGCTCCTCAGAGCTCACGGTTTCCTCACTACCAACACCAAGGAAATATCAAAAGGATATTTAAAGAATCATAGGTGCAAACTGATTAGAAGTTTGGCAAAAAGAGAGGTACCTGAAGGGCCAAAAACCTGCCACTTTGAAAACCAACAGACAGGGCACTTGGATAGGTTTCTCTCTGTTGCCAGAGCGCCAAAGAAGATTTTTCAGCTAAAAGAATAGCCGGATTCTGATCAAGAGGACAGAATAATAAAGAGGGTTTGATTACAGGCAGGATATAGGAAGAAAACCCAACGTGGTTGGGTATCTAGTAAATGAAAGGCCAGAAAGGGGATGGGGGATGGAGCCTGACTCTTCCATCTCAGCTGAGCCTAGGGTAAAGGGCAAGGAAGAGACTTAGACTTAGGGACTTTTTTTTTTTTTTTTTGAGACAGAGTCTCGCACTGTCATAAGGGCTGGAGTACAGCAGTGAGCGATCTTGGCTTACTGCAACCTCTGCCTCCTAGGTTCAAGTGATTTTCCTTGCCTCGGCCTCCCAAGTAGCTGGGATTACAGGCTCCCACCACCACGCCCTGCTAATTTTTTTGTATTTTTAGTAGAGACCGGGTTTCACTATGTTGGCCAGGTTGGTCTCGAACTCCTAACCTCGTGATCCACCCACCTCAGCCTCCCAAAGTGCTAGGATTACAGGCGTGAGCCACTGCACCCGGCCAAGACTTAGGAATTTCTAATAAAAATTGAAAAAAAAAAAATCCTGCCAGGCACGGTAGCTCACACCTGTAATCCCAGCACTTTGGGAGGCCTGGGGTGTAGGATCACTTGAGCCCAGGAATTCGAGACCACATGGGCAACATAGCAAGACATGATCTCTACAAAATAAATAAATAAATAAAATAAAATTAGCCAGGCACAGTGGTACATGTCCATAGTCTTAGCTACTCAGGAGACCAAGCTGAAAGGATCACTTGGTGAGCCCAGGAGCTGGAGGCTGCAGTGAGCTGTGATCGCACCACTGCACTCTAACCTGGGTGACCAAGCAAGACCTCATCTCTTAAAAAAAGAAAAAGAATTATGGGATTATAACAGGAGCCCAAGGCTAGAATAATGTACCAAAGGAAACAGGAGATTCCCCTGAATCTGGATACCTTCAAAAAAGAGCACGCACTTACTTAGGATGAGTGAAGTGGAGGCATTTAACAACTAAGGGGTCTATTGTGCAAAAAGCCTTTCCCTTATCTGAGCACAAAACAACAGTGTGGGCTTTAGTGAATGTGGATCGTCAGAACGCCTTGCACTCCCCAGGGCGGGTCTCCCCTTGCATACACTGACATAGCTCCAACCAAAACAAACAGCCTTTTCACTCACAAATGGTCTGAGAACTACACTGTTAATTTCATGTAAGCTACTGCAACCGTCAGTACCCACAGCTGAGCTACTGACCAGGAAAACAGTGGCTCCTTCATCACACAGATGCAGACACTCGGTGAATCAAATGAATGGAAATGCCTCCTGTCCACAGAGTGCCTTCTCAGTCCCGTATGCAAAGTAATTCTGGGAACTGTGGACCATGTGTGCCACTGGTACCCAGGCTAAGCGCCCACTAGCATTACCCTTCCACTCCATTTTGGGGTACCTGAACGACTTATTTTTATTTGATCTGGTCAGGCTCAGTGAGGCTCTCATTAGTAAACATGGAAAAGGTCCAAAATAAATCCTCGCCTATAGCTATAGCTTCTAGCACTGGTTCTCAAAGTAAGGTCCCTGGACCTGCAACATCAGCATCTCTTGGGTATTTGTTAGAAATGCATATTCTCGGGCCCTACCCCAAACGTACTGACTCGGAAACTCTGAGGGTCTAGCCCGGCAATTGTTTTAACAAGCCCTCCAGATGGTTTTGTTGCTGGCTAAATTTTAAGAACTACTGGCTTATGACATGGGCTATAAACCAGACTGGAGACATTGGGTTATAAGGACAATTTAATTGATTCAATCCAAATAGGTTAACTAGAGAATCATAGCTGTCTACAGGGCCAACCACACTCCAGCCTGGGCGACAGAGCGAGCCTTTGTCTCTAAAAAACAAAAAATAAAATAAATTTTAAAATGATTGCAGGAACCCAAATTCTTACTCTGAGTTCTTGTGAGAATTAGAAAAAAAGCTCTCCTTTCCTCAGATGAATTAGAAAAAGGTGCCCCTTCTGGGCAGACTCAGCAGGTGCTCTGGGCTTAGGGCTGAATTTTAGCCCCATTGGCCTCCTCTGCTGTGTATTCATACAGTGCGCAAACTGTACACGCTGATGCATGAGCAGCTCTAGATGTCTTTCTCTCTAATTAGACTCACCACCTCCAGTGCTTAATTAAGAGTCAAGAAAAAAAGGACATTGTTGAGGGTAGTGATCATTTGTCAGCCAAGGATTAATTTTGTATCTCTTCTGAGTTTCAGCATTTGGCTGTCATGAAACTGTTACCCTAAAGAGATTTTATTCTGCTCATGTTCATTGTAAAGTGTAACCATTTCCATATTGGAGGAGTTGAGTGTCTTTCAAAGCTGTGATTGGTCTTTATCCATGAGCCTTGGGTCTCTCTGCATGACTAGAACACTAATCAGAGAAATAACAACAACATATTTCAGGAAATGGGGTGAGAGGGAAGGTGGATAAAAATAGGCAGCCCAGTTTCACAAAGGCATGGTTTTGCTTTACAAATCTGACAGTGTTTTCAGAAAGGAACGCAGAACATTGCCAGAAGGAGCCTATGATTGAGGTGAACCTCACGAATGTCTTTGAAAACCTGACTCTAATCAAAAAGTATGAGGGAGGGGGAGTTCTGGCTGGTGTAGACCACACTGTCCCATGAAAGTGGCTTAGAAATCAGCCTGGAGTTCCTAGAGCAGGTCTAACAATGAGGGAAGCAAGATTAAAATGGAGAAAGAAGGCTGCTAGGGGTTGCATTAGCTGGTTGAGTTCACCAAGCCGGCATTTTCCAATGCAACATTGTATGTGTGTGTGCTTCTATTCGTTTATCTGGGGAGAGAATCTATAACTTTCCATCAGATTTTCAGAGGAACCCATGAACCCTTCCCCTGCGTACTCCCTGCTCCCAATTAAAAACTACAGAAAAAAATCACAACTATGAGGCTGGCACGGTGGCTCACGCCTGTAACCCCAGCACTTTGGGAGGCCGAGGTGGGCAGATCACCTGAGGTCAAGAGTTTGAGACCAGCCTGGCCAACATGATGAAACTCCGTCTCTACTGAAAATACAAAAGTTAGCTGGGCCTGGTTGCAGGCGCCTGTAATCCCAGCTACTCAGGAGGCTGGGGCAGGAGAATCGCCTGAACCCAGGAGGCAGAGGTTGCAGTGAGCTGAGATCGCACCATTGCACTCCAGCCTGGGCAACAAGAGCGAAACTCTGTCTCAAAAAAACAAAAATCACAACTATAGATTATAGTTATAGATCTTAGTGGTCTGAATTATGTGGAAAAGGTATACACCACACTTTGAGGATTGGCTACTTTCACTAAAAAAAAATGGAGTTACTCTAAGCTTTTTGTAAGAAGCATGTATTGAATTTATAATCATTGTAAAGGACTTTAAAAATGGCATTTCTCAAAGGATGGCTACCATTTTGCTGGAGCCAAAGGAGTATCCATTCTTATTTATGATTTCTGGAGCCTCCCTGACCCAACTACTTGTTCAAGACTTTTATTTTGACTTAGAATGATGTAAAAATGACTTCTGTTTTGGTGAAGGAGCCTGAAAATAAAGGGAAATGTTTGTAGAGGGAAATAAAATATAATGTGCCATTGCACAGATCATTGAATTAGAACAGAAGACTCCCCTTTCTAACATGTTTGCTGCTGCAACTGTGTGGTACAATGAAGGAAAATTCACGCTTGCAGATGCTTTGTTCAAGGGCATTTGTAGTTTCCATGTGTGTTCAACTGACTTCTAAAGGCCTTTCAAACATAAGATCTTGCCTCCACTTCCTGTGACATTAACCTCCTTTCATTAAAAATACAATGATTGAAAGAAAATTGCCACCATAAACAAAGCTAAAATAAAAGACTAGGGGAAAGTATTTGCCACATATGTAGTCAACAGGATTACTATCTATAATACATAAAGAGGTCCTATAAATTGAAAATTTGGCTGGGTGTGGTTGCTCACACCTGTAATCTCAGCACTTTGGGAAGCCAAGGCAGGAGAATCACTCGAGCTGAGGAGTTTGAGACCAGCCCTGGCAACACAGGGAGACTCCATCTCTACAAAAAATTTAAAAATTAGCCGGACATGATGGTGTGCCTGTAGTCCCAACTGCTTGGGAGGCTGAGGTGGAAGGACCACTTGAGTCTGGGAGGTCAAGGCTGCAGTGAACCATGGTCACACCACGGCACTCCAGCCTAGATGACAGAGCAAAACCCTATCTCAAAAAAAAGAAAAAAAAAATCAATAACTCAAGAAAATGGTAAAGGATATGAATAAGTAAATCATAGAAGAAGAAATGCAAATGGCCAGTAAACTTACTACTAATCACAAGAAATGTAATGAGAAAGACAAGAAAATAGGACGTTTGCCCATCTGATAGCAAAATTTTTGCCCATCTGATAGCAAAATCACTCTTAAATTTAAGAGTGATTATATCTAGTTTTCAATATAAAATGATAATCCAGTTTAATAAAATACACCATAGAAATGATAAGCACAAACAACTTATGACCCAGCCAATCCACTTCCAGAATTTTATTCTGGAATACACATCAGGCCGGGTACAGTGGCTCATGCCTGTAATCCCAGCACTTTGGGAGACTGAGACAGGCAGATCACCTGAGGTCAAGAGTTCAAGACCAGCCTGGACAACATGGTGAAACCCCATCTCTACTAAAAATACAAAAATAGTTAGCCGAGTATGGTGACACGTGCCTGTAATCCCAGCTACTCAGGAGACTGAGGCAGGAGAATCACTTGAACCTGGGAGGCAGAAGTTACAGTGAGCCGAGATGGCACCACTACACTCCAGCCTGGGAACAGAGTGAGACTCTGTCTCAAAAAAGAAAAAGAAATACAAATTGCCCATGAATACATGTACAACATGTGCAAAGCTATTCTGTGTGGTGGCGTTCATATAAGCTAAAAATTAGCCTCAGTGTAAATGTTTACTAACAGGATTATCAATTAACAAATCCCCTGAGACCAGAGCCTCTTTGCCAAAGCGGAGCTGATGGTTGAGGAGGAGATTTTGGCCTCAGCCCAGTCACTGGCAGAGGAGAACATTCTACTCAGGCCCCATGCCGTATGACCTCACGCCCTGAGATAAGAGTCTGCGATCTGATCTCTCCTCACCTGAAGGAGAGCAAGAAACAGAAGAAAAGAAATGACCTCTCTAGAGGGCAAGGAAAGGAAATACTGTCCCACTGAAGTACGATGAGCAGGGCATGTGTGTCCCCAAAATACTTCCCAGGGCTGTTTAACCTTTGATAGCAGAGTCTCAAAGATATTAGGATGTACTTTCTTTATCAGAAGAAATACCATACCAGTTGCAATATTCTCTTAAATCAGGCAGTTATCCCCAGTATTGCCGGCTTAAGGAGTCTTTATGTAGGAAACCTTATTTAGGAACAGTACATTATGACCTTTCACAATCTATAAGTGAAGGGCTGATTGTTCACCAGTGTATTTGCAAAGTAATTAACATGGGCTTCCTTTAATTAAGAGTTTGGGCCAGGTGTGGTGGCTCACGCCTGTAATCCCAGCACTTTGGGAGGCCAAGGTGGGCGAATCACAAGGTCAGGAGTTCGAGACCAGCCTGGCCAACATGGTGAAGCCCCGTCTCTACTAAAAATACAAAAATTAGCTGGGTGTAGTGGCGGGTGGCTGTAATCCCAGCTACTTGGGAGGCTGAGGCAGGAGAATCGCTTGAACCCGGAAGGCCAAGTTTGTGGTGAGCCAAGATTGCACCATTGCACTCCAGCCTGGGTGACAAGAGTGAAACTCAGTCTCAAAAAAAAAAAAAGAGCTGATACACGTAAGCATTTGTTTGCTGGAAGCAAAGAAGTCTGAACCTAAATTGTTTGAAGTCACTCTGATCATTGAAAATCAATCAGTAATAAAGATGAATCATCATTACTGTATAATCTGTCATTGGGCACATGTAATTGAATTTACTAAAACATTGATTTCTATAGAGATTTTGAGGTCATATATGTTGCAAAAGCTAGACAGTGCATTTTACCAGCTAACCTGAACAGGAGCATTTCCACTTGATTAGGATTTCCATAAATTACTGAGAAATACTGAAAATATTTACATCATATTCATACACATTTATAGTCTGTGAGGATATTTCAGGATTTAGACAAACATATTTTCCTTTAGCACAGCAGGGACCAAATTATCACCATCTTTTAGAGAACTACTCTACTAGGAATGTTCATTCCTATGTGGCAAAATTGGGAGATTTTCTTTTATAGAATTTTCTGAAATTTAGTTTCTTAACTCTTTGTTTAAAAAAAAAAATAAGGGATGACTGGGTATGGTGGCTCACTCCTGTAATCCCAGCGCTTTGGGAGGCTGAGGCGGGCAGATCACTTGAGGTCAGGAGTTCGAGACCAGCCTGACCAATATGGTGACACCCCATCTCTACTAAAAATAGAAAAATTAGCCAGGTGTGGTGGCACACACCAGTAATCGCAGCTACTCGGGAGGCTGAGGTGGGAGAATCACTTGAATCCGGGAGGCAGAGGTTGCAGTGAGCTGAGATTGCGCCAGTGCACTCTAGCCTGGGTGACAGAGTTAGACTCTGTCTCAAAAAAAAAAGAAAAAAACAGGGGATTATGTTTCCAGAGTGAACAGAAATTCTGGAAAAGTGCATCTTCTCCTTACCAATTCCAAATTGATGGTATCCATCTCATAATGATCCAAAATAAAAAAAATTTTATTTTTGGAGACAGAGTCTTGCTCTGTCGCCCAGACTGGAGTGCAGTGGCATGATCTTGACTCACTGCAGCCTCCATCTCCCGGGTTCAAGCGATTCTCGTACCTCAGCCTCCCGAGTAGCTGGGGTTACAGGTGTGTGCCACCACACCTGGCTAATTTGTCTATTTTTAGTAGAGACAGGGTTTCACCAGGTTGGCCGGGCTGGTCTCCAACTCCCGGCCTCAGGTGATCTGCCCACCTCGGCCTCCCAAAGTGCTGGGATTACAGGCATAAGCCACCCTGCCCAGCCCAAAATAATAGATTTTTAAATAATGTTTTTTCTTTTCTTTTCCACAAGCAATGCATATTTGATGTAGAAAATTTCAAGTGTAGAAAATTTCAAAAATGTAGATAAGCAAAAGAAGGAAATTAAAATTACCTGTAATTCTAACTCTTCAAAATAATCACTGTCAACATTTTGAAATATATCCTTTCAGTGTTTTTTTAATGTAGATAATGGTTTTCTGACTAAATTAATTTCATATGCTACGTACAGTCCTTTTTATCTCCTATTTTTTATTTAACAATTAGATCAAGGGGTGGGCGGCGGTTGGCTTCAAAGCCCTGTTAATCCCCAGCAACTTTGGAGAGGGGGGCCGAGGACGGGCGGATCACTCAGATGGGTCAGAAGGATCGAGACCATCCCTGGCTAAACACGGTGGGGAAAACCCCGGTTCTCTACTAAAAAAAATAAAAAAAACTAAGAGCGGGCGGGTGCGGGGCGGGGCCTTTTAGTTTCCCCAAAGCTAACTTCGGGAGCTTTGGAGGCAGGAGGAAATGGTGTTAAAAAAACCCGGGGGGGCGGAAGGCTGCAGTGAGCTGAAGATCCCGGGGCCACTGCCACTTCCAGGGGCCTGGGCGACATGGAGGCGAGGGACTCCGTCTAAAAAAAAACAAAAACAAAACAAAAACAAAACAATAGATCAAGGATCTCTCTCTAGTATTAACTATTCTTCTACCTAATTTTTGATGATTGCGTAGAGCTATCAGTCCCCTGGGTTGTTTTCAATTTTTCATTATTATGAACAAGGCAGCAATGAATATCTTTGTTGTTAAACCCTTTTTCACATCTATAAAATGGATATATCTTTGAAAGCCCATAGTCACAAAGTTTAAGCCCCTATCTTGACGTTGAGCTAATCAAAGATGAAGTATGATTTCTGCGGGGATTCAGTAGAACAAAAAAACCTATAACTCCTTGGCTTTTGTTTTCCAAATTACTGTCATGCCTGTTGGGATGGTGGGGGGCACCCCCTAATGACATATGTGTACAGAAACTTCTTTAAATTTTCAACTTCTAGCTAAACATGATCATCTAGTATGATTTCAGATATATTTGTGTTTAAGAAATGTTGATAAGCAGCCATTGAAAGTAAAGTGATTGTACCGAAAGAATGTGTTGTTATTATTAACTAAGATGCATTTGTTTTCATCACAAAGCAGCATCTCTTTATTGCTTTTTGGTTACCTCGATTTTCTAAAAGAAGAGCATGCTCCTTGCTTGGCCAGGCTGCTGCTTAGCATTCTTGATACTTACATTGCTTATGGACCGCATTTTTGATTGAGGATTTCCAGGTATACCTGGGGATCATCTACCACATAAAATAGTCCAGGTCTGGATTTAGAGGCACACACCATCTTGGTCCCAGACAACAGTGAATTAAATCATAAACTCCTGGCAAGTCTGCCCTTTGGAAATGAAGAGGATCTCACATGACACATGGATGGATATAAAAAGACACCAAACCACATGATGCAGAAAATACTTAAGGAAAAATTCCAGCTGTGAATGCCCACTCTAAATCCCCACTAAGCCAGTTAGTGGTCAGGGTGGCAGAGTAAGCACTTTGTTCGGCATACCATCATTGGTGAAGGGCATGAAGTTCAGTTCTGCCAGGAGAGTAACAGAGGAATGCCTACCTGGGAATACTGCTGATAAAATGTAAAATAACCAAGGAGTGAGGTAGGGGTGAGGAATAAAATGACAGAAGTCTTTGAAGTGAGACTACTTGTCATTTTTATGCATTTCACATACTGAAGATGGATAGGTTCCTTATTTAAGTTTTTTTTGTTTGGTTGGTTGGCTTTTTTTTTTTTTTGAAACAGGGTCTCGCTCTGTCGCCCAGGCTGGAGTGCAGTGGTACCATCTTGGCTCACTGCAACCTCTGCCTACTGGGTTCAAGCGCTTCTCCTGCCTCAGCCTCCCATGTAGCTGGGATTACAGGCACCCGCCACCACGCCCAGCTAATTTTTATATTTTCAGTAGAGACGGGGTTTCACCATGTTGTCCAGGCTGGTTCCAAACTCCTGACCTCAACTGATCCACCCGCCTTGGCCTCCCAAAGTGCTGTGATTACAGGCATGAGCCACCATGCCTGGCCTTAAAATTTTTATCAGCTGGATTAAGACAAGGTTTCTCAACTTTGGTACCATTGACATTTTGAACCAGATAATTTTTTGTTGCAGGCTGGGGGTCCTGTGCATTGTAGGATGCTCCATAGTGTCCCTGGCCTCTGCACACCAGATGCCAGTAGCATCCCTTCCCTAGTTCTAACAACCAAAAATGTCACAAAATTGTCCCCCATTGAGAACCACTAGATTAAGAGATCATTATCCTGAAATACTGAAAACTGCAGACTTGGGCCAAAATCATGTCATGTGCCATTTTATTTTTAGATCAGTGTGGGAGGAAGTAGTGCCAGCCATTTTCAAGCTGTTAGGCAAGACTTGAAGTTCAGTATAGACCTGCACTCTCTGACGCCATGCATTCTGTGCAAATTTACATCTGTGTGCAAATTGCACCAAACCTCAATTGTACCAGTGAATATCATTGCTCTGCCTTCTACATCCTGCCTCCTATAACAGCAATGAAAGTGTCCTGTCTGTTGCCGAATGCATTGATTTAAACAACCTCTAAATCTATTTTGAAAGCTATATGGAAGGTAAGTATTAAACCAAGCAAAACTGACCCTCTGTCCCCAATGGGATCTTCTAATGATGCTTTAGGAGATCTCAGGCTATGGCACTGCCAACATGCTAATACTTTCTACCCACCTAGCTCACTTTACAAGAATCACCCCTAAACAATTTCCACTCTTCTCTGTTCTAAGACTATTTTGACTTAACTTCCTTGCCCTCACTCCCCACTTGGTTGGTTTAGCTAACTTTATGACTTACTCATCATAAAGTTAGACAAGTCTCTGCTTTTTTAAACCTCTTTGGCTACTGCTCAGCTACCATCTTTCCCTAAAGTGTCCCCATTGAAAGTTTGCATCTAATAACGGAAGTTGCCAACGTCTTGACCTCTTTCAGATATGACAATGGATGATGTTCGGGAATACGAGAAAAACATGCATGAACAAACCAACATAAAAGTTTGCAATCAGCATTCCTCCCCTGTGGATGACATAGAGAGTCATGCCCAAACAAGTGTACGTAGAATTTTTAAAACATGTTGCCCACCCTTTCACAAATGCACTTGTAAATTGATCTTGGAAATACTGCAGGTGGCCGGTTCCCAACCTTCCATAGAAACATGTCGTCACCCAGAGCCTGTTGCTGCAGAACCTGAGCTGGATCTAAATTGGGCAGTGTCACCTCTCTCTTCCAGACATTTCGATCCCTTAAAGTTGCTTGACGTGGAGGTTATTTCGGTCATAAAACCAAGAACATGGAGAGTGGAAACATTTTTGTGGGACTAGTAAAACGGCCTGCGCCATAAAAGAGCAGAGGAGTGAAAATGGATGTCATATGTAAACTAGAATAACATGTCAGTAACTTTTAAAAACATAGCTAACACTCACTTATTCATTCAAGGGAGGGCTTCTGGCTCATCAGCTATTTTAGGTTTCTTTACATTTGCTTTGAAAAGCTTTCTGTGGCTCTTTATAGCTGTTTTACCCAATCAGTTCCTTTTTACTTAGGATAATCTCAAGATGGGCTACAGTCTGTGCAGACACACAGGCTGAGCAGTGAAGGGGTGTGAGCTGGGGATGTGCTGAGCTGCCTAGCAGATCCCTGGGACTTAGGATAAGCCTTAGAGAGCCTCAGTTATTTCGTTGCACACTGGAAATTGACAGCTGACTGTATACTGTATGCCAGCATTTTAAGTATCGTAATCTCGCAATCATTCATGCTAATGGAGGGGAACTAAAGATATGAAAGAAAAGTATAATCACCAAATCATTTCTTTGCATCTTCAGCCAGAGCTGTGATCTCTTTAGGTTCCAGCTAGAGTCCTCATGTCCATTAGCCCAGTCTCCAGAATAATACATAGTAGGTGTTCAAAACAAAAAAAAAATCAGCCAGGCATGGTGCCTCATGCCTGTTATCCCAGCACTTTGGGAGGCTGAGGCAGGTGGATCACCTGAGGTCGGGGGTTCGAGACCAGCCTGACCAATATGGAAAAACCTCATCTCTACTAAAATACAAAATTAGCTGGGCGTGGTGGTTCATGCCTGTAATCCCAGCTACTCAGGAGGCTGAGGCAGGAGAATTGCTTGAACCTGGGAGGCAGAGGTTGCAGTGGGCCAAGATGGCACCATTGCACTCCAGTCTGGGCAACAAGAGCGAAACTCTGTCTCAAAAAATAAATAAATAAATAAAATAAAAATAAAAGTTAGAAGGAATAAAAACAAATAAACAAAAATTGAAGAAGACCTGCCTTCTGACTTAACAGCTTTTTAGCAGTTTCAAATCACTTTTCTCTGATACTCATTTTCCTAGCTTGTAAAACTGGAATAAAAAATGTCTTCTCTACCAGTTTATTATTATTTT
>NW_016817144.1:382116-395951 GCF_001698545.2 Rhinopithecus bieti | reverse complement strand
TATCAAAAAAAAAAAAAAAAAAATATATATATATATATATATATATATATATATCTCAATGCTGTAGTTCTAGGAAATTTAGATGTGGCTGTTGTCATAAATGGATCCTTTAGAATTGTGAAGACCTTCTGATTGCACTTTGGAAATTTTTAGTTAAATTTTTGGAGCATGTCTTTGAAATGTGCCCTGCAAGGCTCATGTGCTGCAACTGGTTGCATGTGATTGCCCTTGTGGTTGCAAGGGCCCTAACTCTTCTACCATTTTGCATGCAGTGATTGGATTTGCAGGAAACTGTTGGAGCAAGAGGCGTTTCCTCTCTATGCACAGACCAATTCCAGTAGGACTTCCCCCTAGAAGTGCTCTTTAAGGAAACTCTCCTTGAATTTCTATCACTTTCAATTACCTTTTCTTTTAGAAATGTTGGGGCCCAGTTCCCCCTCGACCACTCTGAAAGCCATTCACTATAAATATGACAGGCAAACAAGGGAAACCACAGGAAAAGAGGAGACACCAGATGGCTGAAGGATGCTAAGCTCAGTGATTTTCTCATTCTAAGTCCAGAAGGCTCACAGCTCATAAGGCCCTTGGCTTGGCTTTCTTTCAGTTTTACTGTGATTATTACTTTATAATTAAAGTCCACAGCTGAGGGGCGCGGTGGCTCACGCCTGTAAACTCAGCACTTTGGGAGGCCAAGGCGGGTGGCTCAGCACTTTGGGAAGCCAAGGCGGGTGGATCACCTGAGGTTGGGAGTTCAAGACTAGCTTGACCAACATGGTGAAACCACGTCTCTACTAAAAATACAAAATTAGCCGGGCATGGGGATACATGCTTGTAATCCCAGCTACTCAGGAGGCTGAGGCAGGAGAATCGTTTGAACCCAGGAGGCAGAGGTGGCAGTGAGCAGAGATCACACCATTGCACTCCAGTCTGAGCAACAAGAGTGAAACTCCATCTCAAAAAAAAAATAAAGTAAAATAAAAAATAAAGTTCGCTTACTATGTAGAAGATGATAACATAGAGTGGTTCTTCCCATGGGACAGCCCACATAATCTCTGACTGCCCCTCAGCGCTGTTCCTGTGACTTCAGGGTGAAAGATGCCTGCTGCTGGAGAAGTTACACAAAGTGGTTATTTTGAATGCTTATGACATTTCGATTATCCTCTGGATTTCCATGAAATTGGAGCTCATTTATTTTTCCTTAGTCTTTCTCCTGCATCATAATGAAAAACAGTGAAAATCAGGAGGTGGCTCTTTGTCACAAATAAAAACTGCATGGGTGCTAAATGAATTTTTGATCATCAACCCAAGCAGGGACAAATTAGATTGAAATTAGGCAAAATTAACATCCATGCACACAGCAGTAAGGAAATAAGTCTTCTTTTCAATTGAGCAGGTTTAAAGCCTTCAAGGAAGCGAACTTCTAAGAGCCTCTGAGAGTGGAAAATCAGAATTCTGTGCTTTAGATTATTTCTGCCCCCTGCTGACTGTGTGGAGTAGAGCAATGTATTCAGCCACTTGATTAAGAAAGTCTGCTTTTCAAAGATAATATCCAGTTATCATAGCAAAAACATACCATACCCTGATTCACTAAAATGTTTCTCAGTCTCAACTTTATTGTGAAATAAATGCCTCTTTTTATATAACCTTAATCTCACTTCTGAGCTCATTTAATAGTCCATGTTTTAAAATTGTTGTTTATAGGTACAATTTTCTTGATATATTCTGAATTGTATATCTTACCCACACAGTCACAATGATTTATTTCCTTTGTAAAAACTTTCCCTTTCAGAAAATTTTAATAATTGTTCCCAGGAACTCCTCTTAGAGATTTCATTTTGTGAAAAATACTTCTGGTTTGCTCTGATGTTATAAAACCTAAGGATTAGGCTGGGCATGGTGGCTCATGTCTGTAATCCCAGCACTCTGGGAGGCCGAGGCGGGTGGATTACCTGATGTCAGGAGTTCGAGACCAGCCTGGCCATGGTGAAACCCCATCTCTACTAATAACACAAAAATTGGCTGGCCATGGTGGCGGACGCCTGTAATCCCAGCTACTCGGGAGTCCAAGGCAGGAGAATCACTTGAACCCAGGAGGTGGAAGTTGCAGTGAGCCAAGATCACGCCATTGCACTCCAGCCTGGGCAACAAGAGTGAAACTCTGTCTCATAAAAAAAAAAAAAAAAAAGCCCTAAGGATTAATACTGTGTTATGAATATTCATTACATACTCAGTATTTCCAAAGTGGCTATATTGTTTCATGCTGGTTATTCCCTCCAATATTATCTAATAAAGTTTCAACTCCTAAGTACATGGCAGTGAACAAGAAAGAATGAAAAATGGGTCTCTGGGAGACCAAAACAGATATAGAAAATTCATGGGCACTAGATTTCGCATTTTGCTCCAGGATAAGCCTTGGGCCTTGATTCAGTCTTTAATAAGCCCCGTTACCTCTTTTCCCTGTTCCCAGCAAATAAAAATGTTAAAGGATACCAGGGATAGCCAGTGTAACAATAATTAATAATAACAGTAATAAGGCCAGGCATGGTGGCTCACGCCTGTAATCCCAACATTTTGGGAGGCCAAGGCAGGTGGATCACGAGGTCAGGAGTTCGAGACCAGCCTGGCCAACATGGTGAAACCCTGTCTCTACTAAAAGTACAAAAATTAGCCGGGCATGGTGGCACGTGCCTGTAGTCCCAGCTACTCGGGAGGCTGAGGCAGGAGAATTGCTTGAACCCGGGAGGTGGAGGTTGTAGTGAGCCAAGATCACACCATTACACTCCAGCCTGTGCAACAGAGCAAGACTCCATCTCAAAATAATAATAATAATAACAGTAATAATAGAGCTTCTGACCCTGAGAAGGAACTAAGGAACTGTATTTTTGCACAGTGATATATTTTCAACATATTATGTCTCAAATGTAGTAAGTATATATAATACATTAAACACATTAGGGAAAGATTTGCATTTTTTTAAATACTGTTTTTACTTTCTCACTTAATAAGAACATTTCGGGTATTTGGAAAACCTACATTATCCAACAATGATTATTAACGGTGGTATCACTGTCTTATTTGTTGAATTCCAAGTCATGCTTTTTTTCCTTTTAAATAGAATCCTCACTATTAAATGATCCTCTCCTTTCATTCTCTATTCTTTTTAAGTTTCCTCAAGAAATGGTTTTATTTTCTTGGCTTTGGAATGTTTAACATGTGCTCGCTTCGGCAGCACATATACTAAAATTGGAATGTTTAACAGGGTGTGGTGATGTTATTGATTTATGTGTTTTGGAAGCTGAATTTATTAAAACACAATCTCTGAACCTTCTTAGGATCAATACACAGTCAGGAAACCAGAAACAACAGCATCTTTGTGACCCCTCAGAATAAAAAAGTGTATGTATTGATTAAGAAGATAGCATGTTGCCCTGAGTACAGTGGCTTACACCTGTAATCCCAGCATTTTGGGAGGCTTAGGCAGGTGGATCACTTGAGCTGAGGAATTCTAGACCAGCCTAGGCAACATAGCGAGTTCCTGTCTCTACAGAAAATACAAAAAAATTAACCAAGTCATTATGGCCTGCACCTGTGGTTTCAGCCTCATGGGACCCTAAGGCAGGAGGATCACTTGAGCCCAGGAGGTTGAGGCTGCTGTGAGTCATGATTGCACCACTGCACTCCAGCCTGGGTGATGCAGTGAGATCCTGTCTCAGATTTAAAAAAAAAAAAAAAAAGAAGATAGCATGTTGAAAAATCCTGATAATTTACCTGTGTATCCTATAAAGGTATACTTTCATGATCTAAAGTTGACAATAATGACAATAATATGTATCATTTCAGGGTTATTGATTGTTTTAATTACCTTATCTTTATGGAAAAGATGACCAGTTAATTATAACTCCAAATACCCCACACCAGACCCAAAACAACACAGATGCACACGGGTGCACACACACACACAAGCACACATTTTCCCTGTCTAGTTCTGTACTCTACTGTCAAGTCCTTATTGAGAATACTTAAAATGCTCACTGAAGAGTGCTTTGGAAAATCTTAAATGGATATTCCTAAAGGAAGGTTGTTTTCAGGGTGTAGCTTCTAATAAAAAAAAAACTAGGGGTTCGGTATTTCAATGATACTTTGGGTATATAATAGGGAGAGGCCCCTTTATGATAGGGTTCCCATAGTTCCTGTAAAAACAAGGGTAGTGATGAATCTATTTGCCTCTCTTATGAATAACTGCTCATTTTTCTTTCTGTTTTTCCCCTTGAAGACATGACAATGGATGAAGTCCGAGAATTCGAACGAGCCACTCAGGAAGCCACCAACAAGAAAATCGGCATTTTCCCACCTGCAATTTCTATCTCCAGCATCCCCCTGCTGCCTTCTTCTGTCCGCAGTGCGCCTTCTAGTGCTCCATCCACCCCTCTCTCCACAGATGCACCCGAATTTCTGTCTGTTCCCAAAGATCGGCCCCGGAAAAAGTCTGCCCCAGAAACGCTCACACTTCCAGACCCTGAGAAAAAAGCCACCCTGAATTTACCTGGCATGCACCCTTCAGATAAGCCATGTCGGCCCAAATCTGAGTAACTTTATATAAATATCTTACGGGGTTTTATATTTTCATTGGTTTTCGGTTTTTTTTTTTTTGTTTGTTTTGTTTTGTTTTTTTTTAAGAATCTTCTGATAGAGAAAAAGACTGCTTTATCACTCAAACGTGTTCCTTTGACCTTTGAGCGTGCATGTGACTCAGTAACTTCACGTAGAATATGATTCCCTAAGTATGCCACACAGCATCATATTAGATGTAAGACCTGCAAAGGACAGAAGGAATCTTCTGTAACCACATAGCTGTAAGTTCGAGAGGAAGCCTTGTTATTGGGCATTTGATGAGGTTTGGCATGCACTTCAAGGATAAATGAATGAAAACTTTGCACCACTTTTGTTACAAGGTATGGTAGAAAATAGTAAAGTCAGTTTCCTCTCATCAAATCTAAAATTCTCCAAAATACTCTCAGGCATAGCATACTTAGTTGTTAAATTTTGAACTGCTGATTACTAATACTTGAATACCAATAGTTACTGAGATTCCTATTTTGGTTAGTCTGACTCAGGATTTGGAGCCTAATTAACTCTTTAAACTTTTGAAAATTTTAATCATCAAGCTATAGCGGCTCCAAGTGCAATTAATAATAACTCATTTATACCTTCCACAGAATTTAATAAAGATTCTACTTGTTTCTGTCTTTTAATAACTTTCCCCTTTGTGCCCTTGTGGCCTCAGAAATCCTTAAGAATTGCATGGATAAATGTGACCATAACTGATTTTGGAATGGTTCAGTTTAGGAACCAAGAGGCCCAGGTGAGGCAACATCTTTTTTCTCTACAGGTACCAACAAACTTTGACTTGTCAGCTTCCATCATCAATTAAGATTCCCAGAATTTGCAATTAATTGAATAGAATTCATTTACTATCTACCCACTCAAAGAAGTACAAGGGTAGAGTAAGCTAACTGGGCTTTAACACGGTCAGAATGTCTGGTGCATGAACCATAAAAAAGAGAACTGTCTCCCATCCCCTTTCTTGTTTTACTCTTAGTAACATCCAGAATTCCCTGGAACAGATTGTCTACCACCAGACCTTAGAAAAGATTGTCATTCTCTTGCTCCTTACTTGAAATACAAATATTGGGACTGTCACGTACATCAAGTAACTACTGTCAAGTGGGAGGAGAGAATGAGCGGAATTGCTGACTCCTATTTGTAGAGTGAAAAGGAGGAGTGATAATAGATGCCCTTCTGTCTAGCTTTCCTTTCTTCAACTAGTGGTAATGCAAGATTAGAATCAAGGTTGACAGGAGGCAAGATCACTCATCAAAGTGACAGAAAGACAATTCTCCTTTGCTCTAAAGAGAGAAATCTGTCACCTTTGCACCTCACTGCCTTTAAACACAGATGGGAGGCCAGGCAGAATCTCAGCATTGACTTTTGTCCTCCGAGAGAGGAAGAGAAGAAGTAATTGGGCAACTTCGAGGCCCACGCCCCAGCTAGCCTTCCTGATCGTAACCTCCAACCTCAGGAAAGGGACCTTCCCAAAACACAGATCCCAAAGGAAACAAAATAGACCAAGGAGCATAATCTGCTTCTCTCACACAGCCTCTCTGCCAGTGGACCCTGCCTGCTTCCCTCTCAGTGCTCAGCACTCTGTGTAGTGTCTTTCAGGTTGATAACACTCTCCCAAGGTGCAGGCGCTGGCCCCATGAGCCCAGCACCAAAGTTTTCTAGTCATAGGTCAGACTATCAAGATCATTTCTTTATCTATAGGTTGATACTTAGCTTAAAAAAAAACAAGAATAAACCTAGAACTCAAAGGAAACCCATTGCAAATAGCTTAGATCAACAGTGTATCTCTTCCCTAAGAATGGTAGTATCTTAGTAAGACACCTTCTATGCATGGTATGGAAGCATGATTTTTGCTTGTGGGAAAACTTAATCTTTTATCAGACCCCTTGGACTTCTCAATCCCTCCCTCTCCACACAGTAGTATTTAATGAAAATGTTTTGCTTTAGAAAGCAAAATGCTACTTTCAGAAGACACTGAAATAGTATATGTATTTGCTTACCATTTGCAAGCTGAAATCAAGGTGGGGTGGGGTCATTATTTTCATATAGAATGTATTTATTTTGTGCAGGTTGTTAACACATCTGGCACCTAGTTTTTCCATTAATAGCATTGCTATTTTCCCTTTTTATAAAGTAGCTTCTGCTGTCAAGGTTAACAATTCTATATGCTTTAGGAAGCTAAGTTATAATTTCCTTTTGTGAGTTTCATTTCTTTTATAACCAGTATGTTACCACAGACATCAGTTGCAAAGCTACCATGGTAGTGTGATTCTTAGCCAAAAAAAAATGTGTGTGCTCTTAAAGTATGTTCAGTTTTTCTGTCTACATGTGCTTTGTGTGCGTTAAAAAGGGGGTGGGGGGTGTAGCTATTCCTTTAGCTGCTTTGCATATTTAACCCAGTCATCAAAAGGCATAAATGGCTTCAATATTTTATATCTCTTGGTTTTCAAGTATCATTTCACATTCTGTATACATGACTTTGTTATTGTGGAATACAAGCCTGCAATGGATGTATATATACAGAACATTAATAATTCTTATAAGGATGGAAGTCAAATGGCTGCATGATGGAAATTAGAAGAAAAAAAAAGCAGAAACTTGAATTTGCTAAGCATGTTTGGGGGGAAATAGAATCCTTAACTCAGTGCCTCTGTCTGCGATATGGAAACCTTCAACTTTGTTCACCAAAACTGTATTATACCTGTGTATATATATATATAAATATAAATATAGTATAGTGAATCAGACACCATCGGTTTTAAGTCTCTGGTAGCCAAATTTAAATAATCCATAGAATATCACATATGTTCACTCCATCTTCATCTCTGAAGTTAGTGGAGACCATCAAAATGACTGTACATTTCATGACTCTGGGAAAATTTCAAATGTGAAGTGCCCCTGTGCATTTTGTTGGCTGTAGCACAGCATTCTTGCTTTAGTTGTGCTTTCCTGGGATGAGAAGATCTTGGTGTTTTTAACACATAAGCTTTGTTAGAAATCACCTCTGAAGATCATTTCATTTTCTCACTTTGGGTTGCTGCTGCAAGACAAAGCAAAGAAAAAGGATAACAACGAAGGAGGCCGTGACACTTTTAGTTGCCACCGTTGTAACTCAAACAATATGGGTTTGTTGGTGAACTGATTTATCAAGCCTTCTGTTACGGTTTTGCATCTGTGTGTGGGGAAAATTTTAATTTATTTGGAAGTATTTATTAGCCATGTTGTTGGTCCTGAAAATAAATCTCTAAGTAGCACAGTTGTGGGTATATTATGCAGGCACTTACCACCATATCTGCAAAAGTAACTGTGGTTTTCTTTCAAGACACTGTAATAAACAGTGAACTAAGAGAATAGATTCTGACACATCTCGATGAATCATTCTCTGCAAAAGTTTCAGGGCTAATGTATTTATGTGTATTTTTAAATTCTACTTTCTTTGGCATCTCTTCATGGCTCAGAGACAACAAGTAATAGGTCATTGGCTGGCTTAGGTCAACAGGAATTTTACTCTTAAGAAGGGTCAGTGTATAGCTGACTCTGCATACAATGTGTAATCAGATAATCCAATAGAGAGGAATTGTCCAAATAGTTTTAGTACCTTTCTGATCATCTGACGCAGTAGGCTAGGAGACAATCTGTCATCTGAGCCATAGTTCTTGAGATTTAAAAAGTCTGTCCAGTGACTGCAATCTGATTATAAATAAAGTATTTTAAACTATTCATTCTTGCTGAACCTGAAGTGTACACAATAGCACAGTGTTGGCATGCTGAGACAAAACACTGGGTTCTTTTGCGTTCTACCTTCAAAACAATCTGTTTGCATTTGAAATATGAGTGTTTAAGCTTTTTAGGAGTTAGTGTAATAAGAGAATGTGAATATGTTGGGAAATTTTCAGATGCCATTAATAATTGTCATTTTGTTAAATTAACAAGTACTTTAGGACAAGCCTCTCAATGTTTTTGCTTTAAATTGAAAGCATGTCTGTCAAATTGCAAGTTTCCCTTCGGTTTCTGTATATCACCCAGAAGAGGGTCTTTGAGTTGGTGTTGTACCTGTACCACTCACATGTAGCGTCAAGTGTAATTTTTAGTGTTTACATTCAAGCTGGGATCTTGACTTGTAAATTAATCCACATACCACTGCCACTGCTGAAGGACCAGGTGTTGGAATACACAGCGTTACAGGCTATAAGCAAAGCAAACAAAAGTTGATCCTTACATATGCCATCCTTCTGTGTCATTTTGTGGCCGTTCTGTGTTTTTCTCCCTAGTTATTTATTATTGTTAATAACTCACTTTTTCTTACATTCTGTTGTAAATAAAATACAAAGCAATCTTCTTTCCAAGTGTAGCTTCCTCTCTCTCTCTCTTGCTCGCTCTCTCTCTCTCTTGCTCGCTCTCTCTCTCTTTCTCTCTCCTCCTCAGCTATTCTCAAGGGAGTATTAGTAATTGTTCACTTGTGGGTTGATGGACTTGTTTCTTTTCCTCTATGGATATTTTTCCCATCCACATACCACTGCCACTGCTGAAGGACCAGGATCAACAAAAGTTGATCCTCACAGATGCCATCCTTCTGTGTCATTTTGTGGCCTTGCCTGCTAGTAGGCATATGGCACCTTCAGGACCCTTGGTAGGAAAAGTCTGAGTGTCTGCACTAATTATCCAGCCAAAAAATACACAAGGTGGCCAGCCAGGCCAACATGGTGAAACACCATCTCTACTAAAAATACAAAAATTAGCCAACCATGGTGGCACATGCCTATAATCCCCGCTACTCAGGAGGCTGAGGAATGAGCATCACTTAGAACCCTGGAGGCTGCAGTGAGCTAAGATCGTGCCACTGCTGTCCAGTCTGAGTGTGAAAGAGCAAGATCCTGTCTCAAAAAAACAAAACAAAACAAAAAAACCTGGCCAGACACGTTGGCCTGTAATCCCAACACTTTGGGAGGCCGAGGTGGGCGGATCACCTGAGGTCAGGAGTTTGAGACCAGCCTGAACAACATGGTGAAACCCAGTCTATACTAAAAATACAAAAATTAGCCAGCCATGGTGGTGTGCGCCTGTAATCCCAATGACTCGGGAGGCTGAGGCAGGAGAATCGCTTGAAATTGGGAAGCAAGAGTTGCAGTGAGCCGAGATTGCGCCACTGCACTCCAGCCTGGGCAACAAGAGCAAAACTCCGTCTCAAAAAAAAACACACACACACACACACAAAACAAAACCCGAGGTGAATCTGTAACCCAGTGGGATACTCATGCATCCATCCACCAGGTGTTTGGTTCCCCCTTCTCAAATGTGAAGCTATCCACCCTGGGGGAGTCTGCAGGAATACCATCCCAGTGGGACACTAGATTCTCTCCATTGGGCCAGTTTTTAAGGAGAGCTGAAATCACTCTGATGTGGTTTCTCCATCTCAAGTAGCTCCTGTGCACAAAAGGGTTCTCTGCAGATGGGTAGTGGGAGGACAGAAACTTTCTTTCTTTCTTCCTTTCTTCCTTCCTTCCTTCCTTCCTTCCTTCCTTCCTTCCTTCCTTCCTTCCTTTCTCTCTCTCTCTCTCTCTCTCTCTCTCTGTCTCCCCCTCTCTTTCTTTCTTTCTTCTTTTCTTTCTTTTTTTTTTTTCCCGAGTCTCACTCTGTTACCCAGGCTGGAGTGCAGTGGTGTGATCACAGCTCACTGCAGCCTTGACCTCCTGGACTCAAGTGATCCTCCTGCCTCAGCCTCCAGAGTAGCTGGGACTACAGGTACACACCACCACACCAAACTTAATTTTTTTTATTTTTTCTAGAGACTGGTTAAACTACATTACCCAGGCTGGTCTTGAACTCCTGAACTCAAGTGATCATCTCGCCTCAGCCTCCCAAAGTGTTGGATAATGATAGGTGTGAGCCACTGCACCCAGCCGGAAATACTTTCTAGACCCTGCTTATTAGTCTCCTGCTAAAACAGCACGTACCTCTCACTCTGTTCTCTCCTCTTGAATCATCTGCATCCTATGTTCTAATCTCTGATTGGATCAGGCACACAGTTTCATAGAAGCACATCATCAGTCGACTTTCTACACTGAAAATTTCCCAAAATCACATTGCATTGTTCCAATGAACAAAAACATGCTTGCTTTTGTAGCTCCAACTTCACCATCACCACCCCCACCCTGCCTTTTACTTCTTTTTTCAAAACACACAAAGTTTCCACACATTGTTGCTGGCTAACTTTCAGCCAGTGAACTTGGGTACAGCCAGGCTGGGTGTTTATTCCTGGGGCCAAACTATATGGGTGGTTAAATAATTGGATGCCTAATGTTTTATACACACACAGACACACATATATATGTATCACCCCCAATATCCTACTACAGCTTTTCATCAAGGCATTATCTCATTTGAGCATTACTCTTTAGATTTCCAAACATCCACATTCTTTTCTAAAATGTCCTTGTTTCGGCCAGGCACGGTGGCTCACACCTGTAATCCCAGCACTTTGGAAGGCCTAATAGATAGGCAGATCACGAGGTCAGGAGATCAAGATCATCCTGGCCAACACAGTGAAACCCTGTCTCTACTAAAATACAAAAAATTAGCCAGGCGTGGTGACATGCACCTGTAGTCCCAGTTACTTGGGGGGGCTGAGGCAGGAGAATCGCTTGAAGCTGGGAGGCAGAGGTTGCGGTGAACAGAGATTGCACCACTGTATTCCAGCCTGGGTGACAAAGCAAGACTCTGCCTCACACACACAAAAAAAAGTCCTTGTCTCCTTCATTACATTCTACTTGGGGTTTCTTGCCTCTGACCTCCAGCTGCATCTTGGCCTCTCAAGTTCATCATAATCATGCGACCATTCTCCAACCCTGTCGTGAAATACCCCTCTATGAAAATGTCACCCTCAGCCGCGTTCAGTGGCTCACACCTGTAACACCAACACTTTGGGAAGCTGAGACAGGTTCTCTTGAGTCCAGAAGTTTGAGACCACCTGGACAACATGGTGAAATCCTATGTCTTTAAAAAAAAAAAAAAAAAAAAAAAAAGGCGCGGGCGCAGGGGCCGGGCGCAGTGGCTCACGCCTGTAATCCCAGCATTATGGGAGGCTGAGGCGGGCGGATCATGAGGTCAGGAGATCAAGACCATCCTGGCTAACACAGTGAAATCCCGTCTCTACTAAAAATGCAAAAAAAATTAGCCAGGCATGGTGGCGGGCGTCTAGTCCCGGCTACTCGAGAGGCTGAGTCAGGAGAATGGCGGGAACCCGGGAGGCAGAGCTTGCAGTGAGCCGAGATCGCGCCACTGGCCTCCAGCCTGGGTGACAGAGCAAGACTTCGTCTCAAAAATAAAAAAGAAGAACAAAAATGTCACCCTTAGTCCTGAAGCTTTGACGCCTTTGGAACAACAATCTTTGTGCATGTTCACATACAGTTGTGTGTGTGTTTAACTCAGTGAGGTTGATCCAGGCAAACCCTGTTTTCCAGCTGGCAGACTGACTTTCTCTGCCTAATGTACCTGCCCTCTGACATTTCATCCTCCCATAAATCCTCCTTTTTCCATAGTATGTAACCTAGTAGGATATCCCATTCAAATCCAAATCGGCAAGTGCTTTCCTGCTCCTGGGAAAGTTGGAGGCAGGCTGGGACTTTGCCTTAATGCCTTTGCTCTGTTCCCAGCATTGAGGAATGGAGCTAGCCTGTGACCAAAAAAACACAGCCTCAGAACCTACTGAATCAGCCATTCAGTGCAGCAACATTAATGGGCTGAATTAAGCACCTGGGATTTAAGGGATAATTATGTTTAACTGTAAGTACCAACTTTCTGCACTGAAAGCAGACACAAAAGACGGGGTCATCACTTCCCCTTCTTTAGCTTTTGTAGAAGGGAGTTTTGACCGCTCTGTCCCTGGAGGGTATTTGAGGGTGGCCAAATCTGGACTTCTGCGATTTTTTAAAAAATTTTTATTCCAAAATAACTTTCTTGCTCCCAAGAGATTCCACATGCAAGACGCTGGCAGTTTACAGCTCATTAGCAACCCTTGAGAATCGTTTTGTGCTCTTAAGCATACCAGTGATTATATTCAGAGTGTTCAAAGACAGCTTGCTGCTTTCTCTGTGCAGTCAGTCAACAGTATGGAATGCATATTTTGTCTTTTCTCAGAATACAACTTGAAAATTTACAAAGATTCTACAAGTTTAAATTTTCCCACTGTCATCTTAGAGTTAACTGTGTTTCTTTGCATTTTGCTAAAAATCTTACTACATAAATCCAAGAATGTGACTTTTCACCTTAAGTACTTTAGAATTTGTCTTCTGTAAAGCATAATCCATACATGCCTGTCTTTCTACAAAATGCTTTAAGGATATTGAATTGTTTTATAAACACCTTTACATTTGGTACATAGCATGTTTATCATTTTTCATAGCTATATAATATTCCATTGGGTTGAAAATCAGTAACTTATTTAAACATTCCTTTATTATTTAGTATTTAGGTTATGTTCCAGATTTTGTTATTATATACAGTGCTGTTAGGAACATCTTTGCAATATAGCTTATGTCTTCATTTTAATTATTTGTTCTGGATAAATTCCCAGAAATTGAACTACTGGGTCAAAGGACGTAAATATTTTCCTGACTTTGGGTCCTACTGCCAACATCCCCTCCAAAGAAAATTATACCAATTTACAATTCCACTGACAATATATGAATGAGAACATACGTCTCTTTAAACAAGTATTTGCCATTGTAAAACTTCACCAGTCTTAACTTATTAAGCAATTGCCAGCATCCAATTCCCATATAAGTCTTTTGTTAAAGTATTAATAGGTCAAATATCCTTATTGTGGGTAGTCATGTGATGAAGGGAGAGCCCAGACACAAAGAAGCTCTCCGAATTATTTAAATATTCAGTGCCTTCTCCAGCCTAGCTAGTAAACTGTAGAAACATTTGACTGGCTACTACAGACACAAAAGCCTAACTTGAGCATAAGGAACTGCATTTAATTGAATAAACAAACATCAGTTCTAAGTCATTTTGTTTTCACACTTTCAGGGATAACAAACTGAATGTATCTTTTTATTTGAGGTTTTCCTGAAAACCACCACATAAGAGCCAACAAGTTTTTTGTTGGTTTCTTTCTTTCTTTTTTTTTTTTTTTTTTTTTTTTTTAACAAAAAAGGAAACATTTTTAAAAAAAAAAAAAAAAAAAAAAAAAAAAAAAAATGTAGGCTGCA
>NW_016817144.1:360270-380683 GCF_001698545.2 Rhinopithecus bieti | reverse complement strand
TTTTTTTTTTTTTTTTTTTTTTTTTTTTTTTTTTGAACCAAGAAGGAATCAGTTTTAAAAAAAAAGAAAAGAAAAGAAAAAAAAACTCCAGCTCTCCTACTGTTATTTTAGAATCAGTAATTCCCAGATTCTAGCAGAACTTTGGTAAGGACAAAGCAGAGTCCTTCCTAAGTCTTTGATTTAACTTCTTGGGAAGCAACGCAATGATAGATCGCACATGTGCTCCAAAAAGGGGAAGAAACAGTCAGTACATAGCACTCTTTTCAGCCATGCGCAAGCCATTCCTGAGAAATAGAGAATTCTCCACCACGAGCATACTATGCTCATTTCTCATACATAGCAAGGAAGGACAAGGTATAAAATTTACGCTCAGGTTAGTTTGGAATCTGACTGCAGTGTTTACTTTTTTTTTTTTTTTGAGACGGAGTCTTGTTCTGTATCCCTGGCTGGAGTGCAGTGACATGATCTCAGCACATTGCAACCTCCACTTCCCGAGTTCAAGTGATTCTCCTGCCTCGGCCTCTAAGTAGCTAGGATTATAGGCACACGCCACCATGCCCAGCTAATTTTTGTAATTTTTATTTTTATTAGAGACAGGGTTTCACCATGTTGGCCAGGCTGGTCTCAAACTACTGACCTCAAGTGATCCACCTGGCTCAGCCCCTCAAAATGCTGGGATTACAAGCGTGAGCCACCTCACCCGGCCCAGTGTTTACTGTTTTATTGTCAGTGTTGGGTGTTTATTTTAATTATTTTGAAATAACTATAGATTCACACCCTTCACCCAGCCTCTCTACAAAAAGTACAAAAATATTGGCTAGCTGTGGTAGTGCATGCCTGTAGTCACAGCTACCTGGGAGGCTGAGGTGGGAGGATCACTTGAGCCTGGGAGGCAGAAGTTGCAGTGAGCTGAGATCACACCACTGCACTCTAACCTGGGCAACAGAGCAAGACCCTATCTCAAAATAAATTTTTTTCACCACATTTACATGCACTCATGTGTGTGTGTGTGTGTGTGTGTGTGTGTACGCATGTGTAGGCATATAGTTCTATGCAATTTCCTCATCAACATAGCCTCACGCAGCTATCACTATAATTAAGATACAAAACTGTTCCATCACTACAGGACTCTCTCCTGCTGCCATCCCCTTACCCCAATCTCCCAAAATCTTTACTTTCAAAAATGAAAAAATGTTCACAGAGGCAGACAGCCACCTCAACTTTTTTCTGCTACTGTCTAACACATTCATCACAACTCTCAAACATTTTTGGGGGCATTTTAATTTAATTTTAAAATTAAATTTCAATTAAATATTTTTATTGTCATAAAATATACATAAAATTTATGTATATTTAAGTATATACAATTTGTATATATATGTATAAGTCTCTCATGAGACTTATTCACTATCATATTAGCTTTTTTTTTTTTTTTTTTGAGACAGATTCTCCTTCTGTCGCCCAGGCTGGAGTGTAATAGCACGATCTTGACTCACTGCAACATCTGCCTCCAGGGTTCAAGCAATTCTCCCACCTCAGTCTCCCAAGTAGCTGGGATTACAGGCACGCACCACCACACTCGGTTAATTTTTGTATTTTGGTAGAGATGGAGTTTCACCATGTTGGCCGGGCTGGTCTTGAGCTCCTGACCTCAGGTGATCAACCCGCCTCAGCCTCCCAAAGTGCTGGGATTACAGGTGTGAGCCACCTCACCCGGCCCAGTGTTTACTGTTTTGTTGTCAGTGTTGGGTATTTATTTTAATTATTTTGAAATAATTATAGATTCACAGGAAGTTACAAAGAAGTATACAGGATGGCCTGTACACCCTTCACCCAGCCTCCCCTGATGATAACATCTTGTATAACTAGTAGTACACCAGCCGGGCCCGGTGGCTCACACCTGTAATCCCAGAACTTTGGGAGGCCAAGGCAGGCGGATCACTTGAGGTGAGGAGTTCAAGACCAGTCTGGCCAACATGGTGAAACCCTGCCTTTACCAAAAACACAAAAAAATTAGCCAGGCATGGTGGCAGGTGCCTGTGATCCCAGTTATTCGGGAGGCTGAGGCAGGAGAATCACTTGAATCTGGGAGGTGGAGGTTGCAGTGAGCTGAGATTTCACCATTGCACTCCAGCCCGGGCAACACAGCAAGACTCCATCTCAAAAAAAAAAAAAAATTCAACAGGAGATTTAGAAGGAACAAACAAACCAAACTATAGGAATGCTGCACTAGTAAGCAGACGTTCTCTAATTATTAGAAAACAGGTATTTCCTTGTTCTTATTTTTTTTCTTTTGAGACAGGATCTGGCTCTGTCACCCAGGCTGGAGTGCAGTGGCACAAACATGGCTCACTGTGACCTCAACCTCCCGGGCTCAAGCTATTCTCCCACCTCAGCCTCCTGAATAGCTGGGACCACAAGCACGGGCCACCACACCTGGCTAATTTTTTCAATTTTTGTAGACACCATATTGCCTAGGCTGGTCTCAAATTCCTAGGCTCAAGTGATCCTCCCACCTTGACCTCCCAAAGTGCTGATATTATAGGCATGAGCCACCACCACACCCAAGGAGACCTTTTCTAGTTATTAGACAACAGACATTTTTCCAATGCTGTGTGATGCTGGACAAGTGACTTCATCCCTCTGAGCCTCTGTTTCTTCAAATGTAGCAACACTACCATTAATAACAGCTGGCACATATTAAATTTGAATGGCAAATATGTAAAAATGAGATTGTCAGTAGGTGATGGAAGCTGCGGCTGAAAAATCATGAGAAAAACAGAATGCACAGGCAAGTTTCAACGGTAGCTCTAGGCCGAGGGTAGTGGCTCATGCCTGTAATCCCAGCAATTTGGGAAGCCAAGGCAGGAGGATTACTTGAGCTCAGGAGTTTGAGAGCAGCCTGGGCAACATCGTGAGACCTCATCTCTACAAAAAGTTTAAAAATTAGCCGAACATGGTGGCATAGGCCTGTAGTCACAGCTACTCAGGAGGCTGAGATGAGAAGATCGCTTGAGCCCAGGAGTTCAAAGCTGCAGTGAGCTATGATCGCACCACTGCACTCTAGCCTGGGAGACAGAGCAAGACCCTGTCTCAAAAATAAAAACAAAAAATAAAAAATTAAGAATAAGGTAAAATATGGTTCTGTTTGAAAAGAACTGCACAAATGAAGTCAAACCTGCAAAACCTGCTTTGTTTTCACGCATGCAAGTTGTAAAAATAATTCATGTTTTACTCCTCTAAAGACAACTAAATGAGGGTGCTTAGATCATTAAACACACACACAAAATTGGCTAATTTCGGATCATCTGGTGGGTCAATAGTGTTTTATATTCAGATGCTTTTAAGTAACATGACCTGTTATTGTCAGAATATAAAAATGTCAAAAGCTTCTCTTTTTTCTGATATACTAGTTCTAATTTGCATCTAAATGAAAAAGCTTTTTAGCATGACAAAACACCCTTGCCAAGCCGATGGACGACTTTTGAGACAGATCTGGTGAATACACAGAAGTTTAACCAGGCCGGGTGCGGTGGCTCAAGCCTGTAATCCCAGCACTTTGGGAGGCCGAGACGGGCGGATCACGAGGTCAGGAGATCAAGACCATCCTGGCTAACACGGTGAAACCCTGTCTCTACTAAAACTACAAAAAACTAACCGGGCGAGGTGGCAGGCGCCTGTAGTCCCAGCTACTCGGGAGGCTGAGGCAGGAGAATGGCGTGAGCCCGGGAAGCGGAGCTTGCAGTGAGCTGAGATCTGGCCACTGCACTCCAGCCTGGGTGACAGAGCGAGACTCCGTCTCAAAAAAAAAAAAAAAAAAAAAAAAAAAGAAGTTTAACTAAAAAGGCCAACATTTTGTTAATTGGATTTGCTAAATAATACCTACCACAGCCTCACTGAGACTCTTCAGTAATTCCTTTTATATGAAACTAAACCAAACATACCCCGAGTAGCCTACTTGTTTGAAAACAAGCATCTTCAATTCTGGATCCAAATACGAATCAATTATTTTCAGTGTTTTGGGTAGGCTCTTTTTTCCCCTCCCCAAGCACCTTTCTTGATGCTTTAAATGAAACCCAAGGAAAAAATGGTTTAAAAAGTAAAATACCAGGCCTGGCACAGTAGCTCACACCTGTAATCCCGGCACTTGGAGTCTGAGGCAGGAGGATCACTTGAGCTCAGGACTTCTGAGATCAGCCTGGGCAATATAGGGAGACATAGTCTCTACCAAAATAAATAAATAAATAATTTTTTAAAAAATTAGCTGGGCATGGTGAAGCACACCAGTAGTCCCAGCTACTCAGGTGGCTGAGGTGTAAGGATTGTTTGAGCCAGGGAGGTTGAGGCTGCAGTGAGCCGTGACTGGGTCACTGCACTCCAGCCTGGGTGACAGAGCGACACCCTGTGTCAAAAAAAAAGGTAGAATACCTCCAAGTTTCCTTAAGGGACAATCTGAGAGCCTTTCTTCCCAGAGGAAGCCCTGAGAGCCATCAAAGGGACCTCTAAGATTTCACATAGTATTCTTCTCTTCCCTCCCAATTTTAGGCCTTTGCTTTTTTACCTTCCTTTAAATAATAGGTGGTCTCCAACTCACTCATCTGAGTTATTAATGACCCGTCCACACAATGGCTCCTTAACCATGATCTCAGCTGCCATAATGCCCAACACTGGGTCTCCAACAATTACCCTCAAACTCACCTCTCCACTCCTGGTTTTTCTGTGGTTTCCTCGCCTCCAGCGGGACAGGCGGAGCCACCTCTCCTTATCTAGTTTCCAGCAGATAAAGATGTTTTCCTGATAACCCAAGTGGAAACTCTAAAAAGGTCTTCCTGTTGAACCATGGTCATTGGGGTTTCCAATGCAAATGTGAAGGCGGTATTGATCAGCCTTTAGCTGCACTAGGCAAGTTTACTGGCCGAGCTGAGAACCTAGTTTCCCTGCTCAGCACTGCCACCAAGAAAATACAATCTGAGTTCAAAACAACTAGCCTTCAAACCGCCCTCAGAAACACAGCTCTTTTATGAGTGTATCATTTTGTTTTGTTTTGTTGAGACAGGTTCTCGCTCTGTCGCCAATGACGCTAGAGTGCAGTGGTACCTTCATAGCTCACTATAACCTTGGACTCCTGGGCTCCAGCGATCCTCCTGCCTCAGCCTCCTGAATATAGGACTATAGGCACACAGCACCTCACCCAGCTAATTAAATAAAACTTTTTTTTGTAGAGATGGGGTCTGGATAACAAAGCCCAGGCTGCTTTTGAACTCTTGGCTTCAAGCAATCCTCCCACTTTGGCATCTCAAAGTGCTGGGATTATAAGCCTGAGCCACCAGTTTTTGTTGTTGTTTTGTTTTGTTTTGTTTCGAGACAGAGTCTCACTCTGTCACCCAGGCTGGAGTGCAGTGGCGCAATCTTGGCTCACTGCAACCTCTGCCTCCAGGGTTCAAGCAATTCTCCTGCCTCAACCTCCCGAGCAGCTGGGGTTACAGGCACGTGCCACCACACCTGGCTAATTTTTTGTATTTTTAGTAGAGATGGGGTTTCACCATGCTAGCCAGGATGGTCTCAATCTCCTGACCTCGTGTTCCGCCCGCCTCGGCCTCCCAAAGTGCTGGGATTACAGGCATGAGTCACAGCGCCCAGCCGAGCCACCAGTTTTAACAGCAGGTTTTAATAGCATTGATAGCTACTAATTGGATATACCTCAGGAAAGAAGTCACCTTTTTTTAGAAACAATAAATTTAATTTTACTGGAGATTGAATTAAATTTAATTCCAGAAAAAAAAAATCTTGACAAGAAAAACACCTACATAAACTACAAAGCCCTTTTATTAAATGCATGAGCCATCTTTTCATTTGCCAAATATTAAAAAACTTACTTTAAAAAATCTAGCCTGGGCGCGGTGGCTGCAAGCCTGTAATCCCAGCACTTTGGGTAGTGCCCGAGACCGGGCGGATCACGAGGTTCAGGAGATTTGAGACCATCCTGGCTAACTAGACGGTGAAACCCGTCTCTACTAAAAAAATAACATACAAAAAACTAGCCGGTGCGAGGTGGCGGGCTGCCCTGTAGTCCAGCGACTCGGGAGCTGAGGCAGGAGAATGGCGTAAAGGGCGGCGGCGCTTGCGTGAGCTGAGATCCGCATGCACTCCAGCCTGGGTGACAGAGCGAGACTCGTCTCAAAAAAAAAAAAAAATCTAGATAAAGCTAACATTTGCCATGAAGACAGCACCACCTCCAAAAAAATTTTAGCAGAGAATTGGAGATGTGTGTGTCAATGGCACCAAATGTCTTGCTACTTTTCTACTCCCTTGATTGCTAAGACAAAACTTAAGCAATTTATAAAAATACATTTATACAAAAAAAAAAAAAGGTAGTCAACTAGACATTTAGGTGAAGAATAGGACCGATTTATTTGCAGGGCTGGTTGAGAAGGAGGAACTTAGGTGCATCTGTTGTCTTTCATCCACATGCACCCTCATGCTGGCTCCCACTGGGGACATCAAGGTAAAGGATTCCCACAGCGTTGAACCGTGAGCCGAGCCCAGACCCATTTGAGCTTCTCTTCGGGCAGCAGTTCCATAAACACACTCACCAGTGCCCACCCCCGTTTAGTTTAGGGGTAGAAGGGTTTAAGCAAGGCCAGGCACAATGGCCTGTGCCTGTAATCCCAGCACTTTGGGAGGCCAAGGCAGGTGGGTCACTTGAGGTCAGGTGTTCGAGACCAGCCCGGCCAACATGGCGAAACTCCGTCTCTACTGAAAATACAAAAAGAAACAGCCAGGCGTGATGGTCAGTACCCATAATCCCAGCTTCTAGGGAGGCTGAGGCGGAGAATCGCTTGAATCCAGGAGGCAGAGGTTGCAGTGAGCTGAGATCGCACCCACTTCACTCCAGCCTGGGTGACAGAGCGAGACTCCATCTCAAAAAAAAAAAAAGAAGAAGAAGAAAAGAAGAAGGTGTTTAGACAGCCTCAAACTTCTTCAGCCCCACCCCCAACATATCGGGACAAAATATCAAGTCACTCTCCTCCTAGGCTGGACCAAGGGCTTTACCTTCAGCCTGCATTCCCTCTGTGCCCTCCCTATGAATTGGCTTTCAGGGCCGATTTCTCCTTTAATCCTCATTCCTCATTCTGGTCCTGATAGAACTTATTCTATAATCGGGTATTTTCATCTTTTACTTTTTTCTTTTCTCCCTTCCCTCTCTTCCTCCCTCCCTCGCTTCCTTCCTTCCACAATGCCTATCATGTACTAGACACTAGGAGAATGGTACAAAAGTGATCAAAAATAAATTGAGGGCCTGGTGCAGTGGCTCACACCTGTAATCCCAGCACTTTGGGAGGCTGAGGAGGGCAGATCACTTGAGGTCAGTGATCTCAGTGTTCGAGACCAGCCTGACCAATATGGTGAAACTCCACCTCTACTAAAAATACAAAAATTAGTCAGGCATGGTGGCGGGCACCTATAATCCTAGCTACTTCGGAGGCCGAGGCAGGAGAATCACGAGGCAGGAGAATCACTTAAACCCAGGAGGTGGAGGTTGCACTGAGCCGAGATCCTGCCATTGTACTCCAGCCTGGGCAACAAGAGTGAAACTCCGTCTCAAAAAATGAAAAAATTAAAAATTAAAAAAAAAAAATCTAACCTCAGAATTTAGTAGAAATGACACATAATAATTACATAGTCACACAAATAAGCGTGTAATTGCAACTTGATACAGGGTCAATGAAGGAACGTTACATCATGCTAGGACAGCATATACCACAAGAAAAGAGGGCTGTTCAGCAGAAGCTGTGATCTAAAAGATGAGTGGCAGCTAGATGAAGGAGGAAAGGAAATAGCATGTGCACTGAGGTGGGGGGAGGGGCATAGCCTGTTCCAGGTTCTGAAGAATACAGCTTGAGTCAGAGGACAAGAGATGTCTGAAGAGGGATGAGCCAGGAAAAAATGGTAGGGGCTAGGTTTTACAAAGCCCTTATGGTTTAGCAAATAAAAATACAAGATGCCAGGTCAAATTTAATTTCAGATAAACAGTGAATAATCGCATAGGACATACCTAAAAATAAAAAATTACTCATTATTGGCTGTGTGGTGGCTCATGCCTGTAATCCCAGCACTTTGGGAGGCCAAGGTGGGTGGATCACTTGAGGTCAGGAGTTCAACACCAGCCTGGCCAATACGGTGAAATCCTGTCTCTACTAAAAATAAAAAAATTAGCCAGGCTGTGGTGGCGCATGCCTGTAATCCCAGCTACTCGGGAGGCTGAGGTGAGAGAATTGCTTGAGCCTGGGAGGCAGAGGTTGCAGTGAGCCAAGATTGCACCACTGTACTCCAGCCTGGATGACAGAGCAAGATTCTGTCTCAAAATAAATAAATAAATAAAATTTATTATCTGAAATTCAGATTAACTGGGCATCCTGTGGTGAATAACTGCATGGGACATACCTAAAAATAAAAAATGATTCATTATCTGAAATTCAGATTAACTGGGCATCCCGTATCCTACTTGGCAACCCTATTTGCAGGCCAAGGTAAGGATTTGATTTTGCTCACATCCTGAGAATGAGGTATTAAAGGGTTTTAAGCAGGGAGTGGAATAATCGGATTTGAATTTTAATAGATCATAATGGCTATAGATTGGAAGAAGGCAACAAAGAAGCAGGGAGACCAGGGAGCAATTATTGTGGTCCAAGAAAGAGACGGGACTGGGAATGGGTGGGGGTGGGCAGTGGAGGAGAGAGGTAGACAGGTTGAGCTATGTTTAGAAGATAAAATCCACAGTACTTGGCGACCTACTCCAGTCCCACTGCTTTAGATTCCTATCATGTGCCAATGATACCTCAATCTATATCACCCGCCTGGGCTCTGCCAGGAACTCCAGCATCATATGGGATACAGCTTATTTGGCATCTCACTTAACACAGCCAAAATAGAAATTTGGGTATGGCTTTTCCAAACAACCCTTTGCATATCTCCCACTCCCCATTTCAGTAAGGAACACCCCAATCCACCTGGTCACTAAAGGTAAATGTGCAGAACATACCTTTGATTCCTCCCTCCCTCTCACCGTCACACTCAACCCATCTGCCACCCTGTCGACTCTCCCTCCAAATCACATCCTGAATTGATCCACTTTTCCCTATCTCCGCTATCACCACCTACCACAAGCCACCATCTCTTGTATCCTCAAAACTGGTATTTCTACTTCTGCTTTTTATCCCCTATGAGCTAGCTATTCTCTCCTTGAGAGCCAGGGTGATCTTTTCAAAATAGAAATAAGACCTTAGCTTAAAACTCCCCTTTTTTTTTTAGGCCAGGCGCACTGGCTCACGCCTGTAATCCCAGCACTTTGGGAGGTTGAGGCAGGGAGATCACGAGGTCAGGAGATCAAGACCATCCTGGCCAACATGGTGAAACCCCGTCTCTACTAAAAATACAAAAATTAGCTGGGCGTGGTGGCCCGTGCCTGTAATCCCAGCTCCTCGGGAGGCCGAGGCAGGAGGATCGCTTGAACCCGGGAGGCGGAGGTTGCAGTGAGCTGAGATCACGCCTCTGCACTACAGCCTGGGTGACAGAGCCAGACTCCGTCTCAAAAAAAAACAAAAACAAAAACAGAAAATAACAATTGTTCATGAGGATTTGGAGAAATTGGAACCCTTGTGTACTTCTGACAAAAATGCAAAATTGTGCAGCTGCTGTGCAAAACAGCATGGTGGTTCCTCAAAAAATTAAAAACGGAATTACTATGTGATCCAGCTATTCTACTTCTTGTTATATAGCAAAAAGAACTGAAAGCACGATCTCAAAGGGATATTTGTATACCCATGTTCATAGCAGCATCATTCACAATAGCCAAGAGGAAGCAAACTGTCCATGGATGGAAGAATGGAGGAGCAAAATGCGGTATATCCATACAATGGAATATCAGTCAGTCTTTAAAAGGAAGGAAATTCTGACACATGATACGACAGGATGAATCTTGAAGATGTTGTGCTAAGTGAAATAAGGCAGACACAAAAGGACAAATGTTTTATGATTCCATTTATCTGAGCTATGGTACTTAAAGAGTCAAATTCAGAGAGACAGAAAGTAGAATAGTGGTTACCAGGGGCTGCAGAAGGGGGAATGGAGAGTTATTGTTTAATGGGTTCAGTTCGGGAAGATGAAAATGTTCTGGAGATGAATGGTGGTTGTGGTTGCAACACAGTGTGAATGTACTTCATGCCACAGAACTGTACACTTGGCCGGGCGCGGTGGCTCAAGCCTGTAATCCCAGCACTTTGGGAGGCCGAGACGGGCGGATCACGAGGTCAGGAGATCGAGACCATCCTGGCTAACACGGTGAAACCCCGTCTCTACTAAAAAATACAAAACAAGCCGGGCAACGTGGCGGGCGCCTGTAGTCCCAGCTACTCAGGAGGCTGAGGCAGGAGAATGGCGTGAACCCAGGAGGCGGAGCTTGCAGTGAGCTGAGATCCGGCCACTGCACTCCAGCCTGGGCGGCAGAGCAAGACTCCGTCTCAAAAAAAAAAAAAAAAAAAAACTGTACACTTAAAAATGGTTAAAAGGCCGGGCCTGGTGGCTCATGCCTATAATCCCAGCACTTTGAGAGGCCCAGGTGGGTGGATCACTTGAGGTCAGGGGTTCAAGACCATCCTGGCCAATATGGCGAAATCTTGTCTCCAGTAAAAATACAAAAATTAGCTGGGTGGTGGTGGGTACCTGTAATCCCAGCTACTCAGGAGTCTGAGGCACAAGAATCGCTTGAACCTGGGAAGAGGAGGTTGCAGTGAGCCGAGATACTGCCACTGCACTGCAGCCTGGGCGATAGAGTGAGACTCAGTCTCAAAAAAAAAAAAAAAAAGGTTAACAGCCTGGTGCTGTGGCTCACACTTGTAATCCCAGCTACTGGGAAGGCCAAGGCAGGAAAGGCAGGAGGATCACTTGAGCCCAGGAGTTCAAGACCAGCCTGGACAACATAAAAAGAAAACAAGAAAGACAGGCCAGGGCCGGGCCGGCGGGGGTGGCTCAAGCCTGCTGGTCCCAGCACTTTTGGCGGAGCGGCCGAGGCGGCGGATCACGAGGTCAGGCAGATCGAGAGCCATCTGGCTAACACAGGTGAAACCCCGGTCTCTACCTCTAAAAAAAATACAAAAAAAACTAGGCCGGGCGAGGTGGCGGGCGCCTGTAGCCCAGCTACTCGGGAGGTGCTGAGGCAGGGAGAATGGCGTAAACTCGGGAGCCACCGCCACGAGTTTGCATGTGAGCTGAAGATCTGGGGCCACTGCACTTCCGCCTGGGCTGACAGAGCGAGATCCTCTCAAAAAAAAAGAAAAAAAAAAAAAAAAAAAACAGGCCAAGTCTTTGGGAGGTCGAGGCAGGCAGATCACGAGGTCAGGAGATGGAGACCATCCTAGCCAACATGGTGAAACCCGTGTCTTTACTAAAAATACAAAAAACAAAACAAAAGTTGCTAAAAAGGTTAAAAGGGCAATTTTACGTTATGTATATTTTAGCACAATAAAAAAATTTAAAATACAGTCATTGGGTTTTGGCACCACTGGGAGGGCGCTAACACTCGGTTGAAATGTATGCCCCAAAGGATGACAAAAGATCTTAGATTCATCCTCTCTCTCTCTGATTTTTGCTGGGCAGAAAACTTCTTCAGGGGCATATGCCTAAATTCTGATAATATCGTTCAATTATTTGCTATGGTCTGAACATTTAGCGCAAAGGTTTTTTGAGTTTCTGAAACTGAAAAACATATCTTAGAGTATCTCAGATCTTATTTAAGAATCACCACAACTTTCAAATCATATAGAGATTTGGTGGCGTACAAATATCTACCATCCACTTTCTTTGCAGAATGGTCCTTCTACAAATATTCCTTTGATGAAGCACTTACTGTACCCCATTCATGCAATGTACACGTCACCAGCTGTCAACCTTCCATGACAAATTTCTAATGGGTAACATCCTCCCTTTTGAATATGAGCAGGCTTCCCTTCCTACCCATTATATATTTAGACTCATTCATTGTATATTTATCATCTGATTCTATTCTAGGAATTGAATGTGAGAGGCGATATCTTCCCCCAGTCTTCACAGCTAGGCAGCCAAGCAGCATAAACATGACAAACAATCCAGAGAGAACATCCACAGGACACAGTAAAATGTACAGGATCACAGTTGCCTTTGAAGACCAGCCTTAAATGTCTCTAACAAGCGAGGGATTGCCAGACCCTCTTCTTGCTCATTGACCTTGACGGATGCACGTCGCAAATGGAACACCTCCTGACCCATTCCTAGCTTAGGCTTGGTTGCAGGAGACTCCTAGTTCCCTTATTATAGCTTTCCAGAAAGGACTGCGATCTCCTTTAATAGTTTACCAAACTTAGACTCAAATTTACAGACGAATATGCAAGCGCAGTTCCAGCTCTGTCAACCAGGAAGTTTTACTTTCCCTTAATGGATCAAGTCCACATTCTATTTATTACCCTAGCTTGCAAAGTTAAGTGTGACTTATTCAACAAACATGTATTAAGCTCTTTGTATGGATCACGGACAATTGCTGGTGTCATGAATACGAAAATGTGAAGTGGCCAGGCGTGGTGGCTCACACCTGTAATCCCAGTACTTTGGGAGGCTGAGGCGGGTGGATCACCCGAGGTCAGAAATTCAAGACCAACCTGGCCAAGGTGGTGAAACCTTGTCTCTACTAAAAATACAAAAATTAGCCAGGTGTGGTGGTGGGCGACTATAATCCCAGCTACTCGGGAGGCTGAGACAGGAGAATTGCTTGAACCCGGGAGGTGGAGGTTGCAGGTTGCAGAAAACCGAGATTGTGCCATTGCACTCCAGCCTGGGTGACAAGAGTGAACCTCTGTCTCAAAAAAGAAAAAAAAGGCCAGGTGCAGTGGCTCACGCCTGTAATTCCAGCACTTTGGGAGGCCAAGGCGGGCAGATCATGAGGTTAGGAGATTGAGACCATCCTGGCCAACACGGTGAAACTCCATCTCTACTAAAATAGAAAAAATTAGCCAGGCGTGGTGGTGCACACCTGTAGTCCCAGCTACTCGGGAGGCTGAGGCAGGAGAATTGCTTGAACCTGGGAGGCAGAGGTTGCAGTGAGCCAAGATTGCACCACTGCACTCTAGCCTGGCAACAGAGCAAGACTCTGTCTCAAAAAAAAAAAAAAAGAAAGAAAGAAAAAAAAAGTTAAGTCAGCCAGGCACGGTGGATCACACCTGTAATCCCAGCACTTTGGGAGGCTGGAGCAGGCAGATTCCTTGAGCTCAGGAGTTCGAGACCAGCCTTGGCAACATAGCGAGACCCCATCTCAATTTTATAAATAAAAATAAATTTTTAAAAAATGTGAAGTCATTCATCAACCAGCAGTACATTTCTGCTGAGTGCCTACTAAGTGCTAGGAAATGGGGATGCAAGGGTGAATATGACAGACAGGAACCCTTTAACGGAAAGAAGCTTATGACATAGTTGGGGAGACTCAGTGGGTGAGTAAACAAATTTTTAAAAAATTACAAACTATGATTAAAAAGGAAACAAATAGGTTGCTGAGTTTACGAAATGAAGAACAAGGCTTATTTTAGGCATGGCAGAAAGAAAAGCCTTTGCTACCGATGGTGCCCTCATCACCTCTCACCTGATAACTACAGTAACTGCGACTTCCAGGACATCTCCCTGTTGGTGCCCCAGGGGCACTTGCTACTGAGAATGCTCTTATCTTAGTTAACTGCATGATTAGCTCCCTCCCATCCTTCATGTCATTCCTCAAAAGATACCCTTGGGCCAGGCACTGTGGCTCTGTAATCCCAGCACTCCAGGAGGCCAAGGTGGGAGGACCATGTCAGCCCAGGAGTTCAAGATTAGCCTGGGCAATATGGTGAAACCTCATCTCTACAAAAAAATACAAAAATTAGCTGGGCACGGTGGTGCGTGTCTGTAGTCCCAGCTACTCGGGAGGCTGAGATGGGAGGATAACTTAAGTCCAGGAAGCAGAGATTGCAGTGAGTTGAGACTGTGTCACTACACTCCAGCCTGGGCAATAGAGTGAGACCCCGTCTCAAAAAAAAAAAAAAAAAAAGACATCCTCTCAAGGAGGCCTGTGGTCATCCTAGTTAAAATTTCACATACACAGACCACTCCTTCCTCCCCACACATCCACACTTTATCTCCCCTTCTGAGCTTAATGTTTTTCTTCTTACCACCTATCACAAAACTAAGTTATGAAGCATAATAATAAACTACATCCTCCTGATCTCACAACCCAGCCTAAAAATTAAAAGATTATCAGAGTTCAAGATCATCCTGGGCAACAAAGCAAGACTCCATGTCTGCAAAAAATACAAAAATCAGCCGGATGCGGTGATGGATGCCTGTAGTCCCAGTTATTCGGGAGGCTGAAGCAGGAGGATTGCTTTATTTAGCCCAAGAGTTAGAGGCTGCAGTGAGCCATAATGCCACTACTTTTGAACAACAAAAGACCTACTAGCTTTATAAAAATTGACTATATTTGATTCCTTCACAGTAGCTGAATATTCTCCTTCTGCCCATGTTGTCATGTTGGGGCAATGAGAAACACCACACATGGCGTTCTGGTGGATGCTCAAATCTAAACCGAGGCACTTTGTCACACTGGGTACATTTGATTAGTAATTGTCTATTAAACGGTTTCTCCCTAAGAACATCACAATTTATCTTTATTCATTTATTTAACATTATTGATTTAATCTGCCATGCTTATCTTAGAAACATAGATTTCTCTCGGAAATAAAACTTTGCCAAAATCGCACAGCGGAACTTCAACTTCACCTTCATCAAACTAGTTTGAATTTCCTGTGAGCTGAGGAAAGACTTTACCCACGGGGGCTAAGAGAAGGGGAGTCAGAGAACTCAGAAGGCCTGAAAGACTGAAGAGACTGGAGATCTCTACAGGGTTCCAAGAAACTTGGTAGGAATTAAGCATTTCACGTAGGAACAGTACGTTATCGGGCGTTTACCTACAGAGATAAATATTTTTTCTTTGGCAGATAGTTCCACAAGGCCGTGGGAGGAATTCCTGGGGAGTTCCCTTAGAATTAAAAAAAAAAATCTACTTTATTTATATTCGACCACTCCGTAGACCCATCCCACAGTCTCACAAAACCCCAACTAGAACGGCAGGCAGCCGACTCAGAACCCAGTAAGCAACACTTCCGCGCCTACCCTATCCCTTCCCGGAGCACATCCGGGACTCGGGGAGGCGTGGTCTCTGGAGGCGGAGTCTGGCGCAAGCCGGCTCCGCCCACCTGGCTGAATTCACAGTCACGCTCGCTCCTTCCGCCCGCCAGGGGTCGCAGGCTGCGAGAGCAGGTTCCTGGTTTGGCAAACACTCGCCCCCTCAGGCTCGTTCATTCTCGCGAGAGAAAGCGCGAGGCCTGCCGGGAGGGAGCGCGGCCGTACTTAGGTTTGCTCAAAATGGCAGCGCTGGAGGAAGAATTCACGTTGTCTTCGATAGTCCTGAGCGCCGGGCCTGAAGGACTACTAGGCGTGGAGCAGAGCGACGAAACAGACCAGTTTCTAGTGACAGACAGCGGCAGGACAGTCATCCTCTATAAGGTGAAAGCAGTAGGATTGGGAGCGCCCCGACTGCCTTCTCGTCCCTTTCTGAGCGCGGAGCTCGAGCTGCAGTTTCTCACAGCTTCAGAAAGAGATCGTGGAGAAGGGTTAACAGAGACCCGGCTGGGCCTGTCGGGGACGCTGAGTGAGGTCTAGAATCTGGCTTGCTTGCCTTCCTGTAAAGGCGTATTTCCGACTTGCAAGGGCAGAGCGTCTGAGTGCACGTGGGTTAGACTCGGAAAAGAAAGAGAACCTGTGCTTTTGCTTCGGAACTGGCGGAGATGGTATTGCTAAGATTCCCTCCTGGGGTCTTTATCATCTTAGCTGCCCGCGGGAGGATGGAACGGAGATTGGTTGGGCGGGATAGGATGACACTGACAAGAGTGGGAATAGTGGTTTAGCCCTGTGTCTACACTTCACACCCCTCTCTTTGTAGGGAGGGACAGTTTTAGAGGGTGAGGGACTTTCTTGATAGCTCGGTAAGAATCTTGACTCCAAGTGTCTTGTCTGTTGGCATCTCTGGTTCACGCTGTGCATCCTGGAGTTGAGTCCCAGGAAAATCTGCAAGTCCTGCCCCCATTTCAGCCTAAAGCCTGATAGGGAACACTTCCTAAGCTTGCTTTTGGTGGTCGCATGGAAAGCAGTTACTTTTATCTGGGCTGCTGAACATAGTTTTCTATGTTTTAAAGCAGTTAGCTATCTGCTTTGACGTTTCGAGAACAGGTTGCCAACAGCTCCCTGTACTGTTTTGACTCTGCTGACTCTTGGGTTTTACTTGGGCTGTCAAGTACGTTTACAGTTTTGCAGTTCCTACATAGGAATACAGCGACTGATTGGAGTTGGATAGACATGATCCCAGATGTCTACTTAATTTCCCATGCCCCTGTTCAAAGGCATAACTTCCCATGCCTCTATTCAGAGGCATAATATAATCAATTTTAAATGTACTATTGTTTTTTAACAAAGGGTTGTTTATTTACTTATTTAGGAACGTAGTTATATTTTCTTTTTTTTTTTTTTTTTTTTGAGACGGAGTCTTGCTCTGTCACCCAGGCTTGAGTGCAGTGGCCGGATCTCAGCTCACTGCAAGCTCCGCCTCCCGGGTTCACGCTATTCTCCTGCCTCAGCCTCCGGAGTAGCTGGGATTACAGGCGCCCGCCACCTCGCCCGGCTAGTTTTTTGTATTTTTTAGTAGAGACGGGGTTTCACCGTATTAGCCAGGATGGTCTCGATCTCCTGACCTCGTGATCCGCCCGTCTCGGCCTCCCAAAGTGCTGGGATTACAGGCTTGAGCCACCGCGCCCGGCCCCGTAGTTATATTTTCATTTTAACTACCCTTTTAAAGTTTTGGCCGGGCGCGGTGGCTCACGCCTGTAATCCCAGAACTTTGGGAGGCCGAGGTGGGTGGGTCACTTGAGGTTCAGGAGTTCGAGACCAGCCAGGCCAACATGGTGAAATGCTGTCTCTACTAAAAATACAAAAATTAGCCGGACTCGGTGGCGTGTGCTTGTAATTCCAGGGCTTTGGGAGGCCGAGGTGGATGGAGCGCCGTGGCGCAATCTCGGCTCACTGCAACCTCTGCCTCCTGGGTTCAAGCGATTCTCCTGCTTCAGCCTCCGGAATAACTGGGGTTACAGGCGCGCGCCACCACGCCTGGCTAATTTTTGTATTTTTGGTAGAGACAGGGTTTCACCATGTTGGTCAGGCTGGTCTTGAACTCTTGACCTTGTGATTCGCCCACCTTGACCTCTCAAAGTGCTGGAATAACAGGCGTAAGCCACTGCAACCGGCCAGTAAATTTTTTAAATGCTGTCATTTTAATGGTTTCTTTTATTGATTATAAATTTAATTGCTTTTAATATTTGACTTAATATTGTATTTATCTTAATTTCATTAGGTTTCTGATCATAAACCCTTGGGGAGCTGGTCAGTGAAACAAGGTCAAATTATAACATGTCCAGCTGTGTGCAACTTTCAAACAAGAGAGTATATTGTTGTACACGATAATAAGGTGAGTTTTAAAACTTTTATATAATATATACAACATAAATGTTGATTATTAACTATTTGTATTTATTATATGTAAATGGAGAATAGAATAGTTTTTAACTAGTATGTTTTGATTTAAGGTTTTAAGAATATGGAATAATGAAGACGTAAACCTGGATAAAGTGTTTAAAGCTACAGTAAGTGTTTGAATTTTCCAACATATTTATTTAGCTTATTGGTGAATTAGAATCATTCATAATAAAGTATGTGTTATTTATTTTAATACTTCTGGGAAAATAAGCTTAAGGTCCTAATGAGGTTTTCATTCTAATTATCTTACAGTGTATCTTGGTAACATGTCTCCGTGAGTTAAGGAGATGAGGATTTATATAATTCATGAATGAGAAATTTACACTTATTTCCATGAGTTTGGATGTTTGGAGTATGTCTTTTGTGAGCGCAAAATGAACTTCCTGTACCCTTTCTTAGAATAGGTAGACCCTGCAAGTTTCATGTATTGTACATTTTTAAGAGTGGCATATAATACAGTAAAAAATCAAATCAAAAGATGACTAGCTGTGTTTGTTCTACTAATGACCTAGAGTGTGTGCATTTTTTCTTACTTATAAAATGAGTATCTTAAACTAGGTTAATCTTGAAAGTTCTTTCCAGTTCTAAATGTCTAAATATAATTGGCACATTTTAGAAGTGGCTCACAAGAGGGCTAATTCAGATATAATGCAGTTGTTGCCTGGATCCTTGAAACTTCTAGCCAGCTAGCTGTGCTGTTCCCTGGCTCCAGTCTTTTCATTTACCTTGAAATTTATAACATAATCCTGAATTTTAAACAATGGGGGTTTATTTGTTGTTGTTTTCCTCACACACGGTGTTAACTGCTTTTTCTGGAATTGCGGGCTGTAGTTTTAATTGTGGCATCAGTTATTATCTAACACCAGAATTGCATGTACCTCTGCATGAATGGCTTATTTGTATCTTCCCCATTTTTAAGAAACCCAGGTTTTAGTCTAACCTCTAGTAGTCACAATGAGTAAACCAAAAATGAACTTACAGATTAAAGATGGGACTAGGTAGAGAGGATAAGAGAAAAAGTTAAGACTTCTAAATGTGTTTTGTGTTGTAGGTTAGATTTTGGAACCATACATAGTTACAAAGCAAAACTAAATCAAAATGAAAACAAAGCAGTCACTTAAAAAGAAGCCTCCGCGGCTGGGCGTGGTGGTTCAAGCCTGTAATCCCAGCACTTTGGGAGGCCGAGGAGGGCGGATCACGAGGTCAGGAGATTGAGACCATCCTGGCTAACACAGTGAAACCCCGTCTCTACTAAAAATACAAAAAAATTACCCGGGCGTGGTGGCGGGTGCCTGTAGTCCCACGTACTTAGGAGGCTGAGGCAGAAGGATGGCGTGAACCCAGGAGGCGGAGCTTGCAGTAAGCCGAGATCGCATCACTGCACTCCAGCCTGGGCGACAGAGCGAGACTTCATCTCAAAAAAAAAAAAAAAAACCTTCTCTAAATATCATTATCTTATTATATTAGGTATAAACTGTTTTAGAATTAAAATTAAAATTGTGTATGTTCTTCCAGTTGTCAGCTGAAGTATATAGGATACTTTCAGTGCAAGGGACAGAACCCTTGGTGCTCTTCAAGGAAGGTGCTGTTCGTGGTTTAGAGGCCTTGCTTGCAGACCCCCAGCAGAAAATTGAAACTGTTATCTCTGATGAAGAAGTGATTAAGTAAGTACCAGTACTTGTAAGTAAATTTATCAAAATAAAAATGCACTGAACATTTTTTTGCCTTGTTCAAAAGTATTTTGGTTATACTGAAAGTAACCTAATTAAAAGTCACTTATAAAACATTGACTAAAATAACATCCCAAAAAGCCTCTGAGCATGATGATTGAAGAAAGCATAGAGTCATATGAGGTCTTGACAGAAATGGATACTCAGTTATCTGAGGATGAAATGGGTTATCCCAAAAGACCAAAATCTTTTTGTTTCTATCATATTGCCCTGACTACCAAGCTCCCATCCTTGTCCCCTGGCTAAAAGTACATCGTGTTAGTGAAATCATGGTGTGTGTTAAGACCTCTGCATTCCCAGATTCTGAAATAAAACTGGAAAAATGACTCATCAAGGGATAGAAGGACACTTCATGATTTCACGTCTTTCTGATCCTCTTTATTTCATCACATTTCCTGTTCATTGACTTGTTTTCTCCAGGTCCACCTGGTAGAAACTCATTTTCTAAAAGTCAGAATTCAGACTGGTACTTACAACGTGGACAGTAACCAGTTATATATTAGACTGACCTGATGAATATCTCTAAGGTGTGAACAACTGTTTTGAGGGAAATCTTTGGAGAATTTGAGCTCTAGTTGTGGCTTTGCCACAAACTGTGCAGCCAATAACTATGCCTCAGCTTCCTCTGTATTGAGATCTTAATGTTTTCCTCAGAACATGAGTCCCAAAAGTAACTCTGAAAAAAATGAGGTAGGGGAGTCAATTTAATTTTGGGAAGCACTGCATCTCCCCTCTTGGAACTTTAAAATTCACATTATCATCTGGGGAGTTCAACAACCTGCATTTAATCCAGAGCTGCATTTGACAAACACATATTCCTTGTGGTATATGTTTCAAAACGCCAAATTAAGTGTTCTCTGATGTCTCTCTGGTTCTAAAAAATATTTAATGAAAACATTGATTAAATGTTGATTGATATGTGTCTCCCAGCTGGTGATTTTTGCATTATATAATTTTTCTTTTTTCTTTTTTTTTTTTTTTTTTTT
>NW_016817144.1:354837-357726 GCF_001698545.2 Rhinopithecus bieti | reverse complement strand
GACTCCGTCTCAAAAAAAAAAAAAGAAAAAAAAGAAAAATCACCTTTTAGCTGATAAGGCCCAGATTCTTTGAGAGTGTAGTCAGTGAACCATAAACTGTCTATGCTTGGCATTGAATGGCCCCTCTGCTCCTTTTTTCCAACCATTAGATTTAGTGTGCCCTTCCTTGAATAGTGACTGAGACAGATGGGCAAAAGGAGACTAACAGCAGCTTTGGCCCATGCCACTTGCTTTTTATTATAGATTGTAATGCCTTAGAGTCTACCTTTATGAAATGGTCTAAAGTATAACCCCAGTCTTAGGCCTCTAGGGTGGGGAAGAAAAAAAAAAAGTCTTTGCAGTACCCTCTCCCCTCCACCCTTCATGGCTGCTTTTGAAGTTGTTCTGAGAAAATGAAGGAGAAAAAAACAAGAGCAATACATAGGAAACATTTCCATATTATCACAATTAAAATCTTTGTGAAGTTTTTCAGTGTGCAAATGTTTGCAGTGGCTATTTTTTAAAAGGCTCCTATCATTTTCATGTCTTGGGGGTTATTGGAATGTACTTAATGTTTAGCTTAATGAACTTTGAAGGGAGGAAGTGTGAGCCAAAGAGCCATATAAATCTTTATGTGACAATAGGTAGAACCACATGAAACTGCCAAAATTCAGTTGGCCCACAAGAAAGAGCAATTTCATAAGGTTTTCAGGGTGATTAGATAGGAAGAATTATAATAGAATAAGCACGGTGGCTCACACCTGTAATCCCGGCACTTTAGGAGACTGAGGCAGGAGGATTGCTTGAGCCCAGGAGTTGGAGACCAGCCTGGGTAACATAGCGAGACCCTATCTCTAAAAAAAAATTTTTTTAAATTAGCTGGGTGAGGTGTGTGCACCTGTAGTCCCAGCTATTTGGGAGGCTGACGTGGAAAGATAGATCACTTGAGCCCAGTAGGTTCAGGCTACAGTGAGCATGATCACACCACTGCACTATGGTCTTGGGTCACAGAGTGAGATCCTGTCTCACAAAAACAAACAAAAAAGAAATGTAATGTCTAGACCAGATGCTAATTACTTTCTAATGAGGGATACATCCTTTTAGGGACTAGATGATCTGTATTCTAGGCAGTCTCCCTTAATATTTTGTTATTGCAGATATTTAGAGTTTGTATTTCTTGACTATTACATTTCTTACTGAGATTTTTATTAATAATACTCCTTTCCCCAGTTTAAATTTGTAGTATTCTTTAAGAGAAAGCACTGTGAGGGGATTGTTTATTTTTCTGGTTGGCTCTTTTATCAAATTGGTAAAATCTTATAAACAACCTAGTACATTTAACTATGCTAGATATAGAAATACCCTTCAGTAACCAACAACAAATGCTTCTTTCCAACAGGCTCTGATGGTTGTATATATGAAACCTTGATACCAATACGTCCAACTGACCCAGAAAACAATCAGAGCTTAGTTAGATCACTGCTGCTCAAGGCTGTTGTATCTGGTAACACTCAAAACGGAGTTGCACTCACTGCCCTGGATCAGGATCACGTCGCAGTCCTAGGAAGTCCGCTAGCAGCTTCTAAGGGTAACTGACATCCAATTCATTAAGAAGGCCTTTGTATGTTTCCTTCACAGTGTACCTTTTACTGTTCTTTTCTTTTTCATTTTGTTATTACCCAGACTAATTCATTCTCTTTATCAGCATACTCAATTTTTTTGTACCTTCCTAATTCTTCTTGGTTTTTTATTTTTATTGTGCATTGATTAATCTTTCAGAAACACTTCTTGGTATCACCACCATGCTCATAACTATAATGTCATAAATAAATAAAAATGGTGAATATACTAGTCACCATCATACTAGCCTGCAGGCATTTGAAACATTAGTAAGACTTGCGTTTGAGGATTGGATTCTTGGCAACATTTCACAGCATGGAAATCGACTGGACATGGACACCTTGAAATGTGGCAACTAATACTGTACCTTTGATCTCCGTGACTTCTGAACAGGAGTCTCATCACCACCTCGCCTCCTTACCCACCATCTCCCCTCCAGACTTCCTAGTCAGTCATGAAGAACACGATTGCTCCTTGCCAGTACAGGATCGCAGACCCCAGCCTTCACTAGAAAACTCACTCTATTGTTTAGCATAAGTCCCTTCATAGCCTAGACCCCACCCGCCTTTTCCAGCCTGTTCTCCCAAATTCTGAGCAAGAACCCTCTGTTTTATTCAGGCGAGGCTCTCTATTGACCACAAACTTGATATGCCCATCCTCACCTGTGTAGTTTGTTCTGTGTTTCTCCTGCTTATTAAGATAGGAGCAAGGCCGAGTGCAGTAGCTCACGCCTGTAATCACAGCACTTTGGGAGGCTGATACGGGCAGATTGCTTGAGGCCAGGAGTTCGAGACCAGCTTGGCCAACATGGTGAAACTCCATGTCTCTATCGAAAATACAAAAAATTAGCTGGGCTTGTGGGCGCACAAGCCCGGAAGATGGAGGTTGCAGTGAGCCGAGATTGCACTATGCACTCAACCTGGTCAACAGAGTGAGACTCTGTCTCAAAAAAAAAAAAAAAAAAGACAAGAGATCCTGGTTATAGTGTAATTATACCATGTGCCTGGCACTTTACTAAGATTATCTCATTATTTATATCATTTACTCCTCTAACAGCCATATGGGTGGAAATAAAGTTGTTACTATTCCCCTTTACAAAACAGGAAACTGAGGTATGAGGTAACTAAGTAGTGGAACTAGGCTTCAGCCCGAACAGGTGAACTCTGTTAAGCCATGTCCCATGCTGCTCTTAAGTCCTGGCTCTTCACCCCTTCACTAAGCTGTGCTTCTCCTCTCTCTACTCCCATCTTCCTCTCTTTCTTTTTTTTTTTTTTTTTTTTTTTTTTTTTT
>NW_016817144.1:331679-353105 GCF_001698545.2 Rhinopithecus bieti | reverse complement strand
TTATGAGCCGCAGTTTTGCTCTGTCGCCCAGGCTGGATTGCGGTGTCAAGATCTCAGCTCACTTCACGCTCCGACTCCCGGGTTCACGCCATTCTCCTGCCTCAGCCACCCGAGTAGCTGGGACTACAGGCGCCCGCCACCTCGCCCGGCTAGGTTTTTGTATTTTTTTTAGTAGAGACGGGGTTTCACTGTGTTAGCCAGGATGGTCTCGATCTCCTGACCTCGTGATCCGCCCGTCTCGGCCTCCCAAAGTGCTGGGATTACAGGCTTGAGCCACCGCGCCCGGCCAACTGTGTACCAGTTTTTAATTCTTTGGGATATATACCTCGCAGGGGAATTACTGGGACATATGTTAATTCCATATTTAGCTTTTCATTTTTTAATGTTTATGGGTACATAATAGGTGTATGTATTTAAGGGGCACATTAAATATTTTGATACAGACACGCAATGCATAATAATCACATCAGGGTAAATGGGGTACCCATCACTTCAAGCATTTGTCATTTCTTTTCTTTGCAAGCATTTTAGTTATACTCTTCGTTGTTGATTGTGTTTAACTTTTTGAAGAAGTGCCGAATTCCACAGGGGCTGAACCATTTTACGTTCCCACCAGCATTGTACAGTGGTTCCAGTTTCCCTGTGTTCTTGTTCACAAGTGGCTATTTTCCATCATTTGAATTCTGGCCATTCTCGTGGGTGTGAAGTAGTACTTCATTTCGGTTTTGATTTGCATTTCCCTAATGACTAAGGGTGTTGAACATTTTTTCATATGCTCATTGTCTTTTTATAGGTCTTCTTTGGAGAATTGTCTATGTGAGTCCTTTGCCAATTTTTTTTTTTTTTTGAGATGGAGTCTCACTCTGTTGCCCAGGCTGGAGTGCAGTGACCGGATCTCAGCTCACTGCAAGCTCCGCCTCCCGGGTTTATGCCATTCTCCTGCCTCAGCCTTCCGAGTAGCTGGGACTACAGGCGCCCGCCACCTCGCCCAGCTAATTTCTTGTATTTTTAGTAGAGATGGGGTTTCACCGTGTTAGCCAGGATGGTCTCGATCTCCTGACCTCGTGATCCGCCCGTCTCGGCCTCCGAAAGTGCTGGGATTACAGGCTTGAGCCACCGCGCCCGGCTCCTTTGCCTATTTTTAAATTAGGTTGTCTTTTTGTTGTTGAATTGTAAGCGTTCTTTATATATACTAGATACCATACCCTTATCAGACATATGATTTCCACATATTTTCTGCTGTTCCATAGGTTGTCTTCACTTTGTTGATAATGTCCCTTCATGCACAAAAGTTTTAATTTTCATGAAGTCCAATTTTTATTTTTCTTTGGTTTCTTGTGCTTTTGGTTCGACATCCAAGAATCCATAGCCAAATCCAAGGTCATAACGACATCCTCACGTTTTCTTCAAAGAATGTTATGGTTTTAGCTCTTATATTTAGGTTGTTGATTCATTTTGAGTTATTTTTGTGTATGGTGTAAAATAAGGGACTAACTTTGTTCGTTTGCATGTGGCTCTCCAGTTGTCCTAGCACCACAGCGTTCCTGGCACCTTTATTGAAAAATCATTTGGCCCTAGATGACTCTCAGTCTATTACACTGGGCCAGTACCGCACTGTTTTGATTACTGTTAACTTTATAAGCAGTTTGGAAATCAGGAAGTATGAGCTCTCCAGCCTTGTTCTTTTTCAAGTTTGTTTTTGTTGTTTAGGCCAACGGAATAATTGCAATTATTCCATGTGATTTTGAAGATTGGCTTTTCCATTTCTGCAAAAAAGAGTGTTGGAATTTTGATTGAGATTGAACTGAGCCTGTAGGTTGTTTTGTGCAGTATTGCCATCTTAATATTAAGTCTTCCAATTGCTGAACACAGGATGTCTCTATTTGTTTATGTCTTCCTTAATTCCATTTAGCAATGTTTTATAACTTTTAGTGTACAATGCTTTCACTTCCTTGGTTAAATTTGTTCCTAGGGGCCGGTCGCAGTAATCACACCTGTAATCCCAGCACTTTGGGAGGCCAAGGTGGGCAGATCACCCAAGGTCAGGAGTTCCAGACCAGCCTGACCAACGTGGAGAAACACCTTCTCCATTGAAAAAAACTACAGAATTAGCTGGGTGTGGCGGCACACGCCTATAATCCTAGCTACTTGGTAGGGGCAGGGGTTGAGGCAGGAGAATCACTTGAACCTGAGAGGTAGAGGTTGTGGTCAGCCAAGATCGCGCTACTGCACTCCAGCCTGGGCAATAAGAGCAAGACTCCGTCTCAAAAAAAAAAAAATATTCCTAGGTATTTTATTCTTTTGGATGCTAATATACATGGTATTATTTTCTCTTTTTTATTTTATTTTGGAGATGGAGTCTTACTCTGTCACAGGGCTGGAGTGCAGTAGCGTGATCTTGGCTCACTGCAACCTCTGCCTCCCGGGTTCAAGCATTTCTCCTGCCTCAGCCTCCCGAGCAGCTGGGACTACAGGTGCATGCTGCCACGCCCGGCTAATTTTTTATATGTTAGTAAAGACAGGGTTTTGCTGTGTTGTCCAGGCTGGTCTCCAACTCCCGAGCTCAGGCAATACGCCTGTCTCGGCCTCCCAAAGTGCTAGGATTACCAGCAGGAGCCGCCATGCCCAGCCGGAATTTTTTTTCTTAATTTGCTTTTGTTTTTAGTATATAGGAGCATCTGATTTTTGTATGTTGATCTTGTACCCTGCAACCTTGCTGAATTTGTTTATTAATGCTAATCTTTTCCTGTGGATTCTTCTCTATACAGGATCATGTCATCTGTGAATAGAGTTTTACTTCCATTTAAATTTGGATTTTTGGCTGGGCGTGGTGGCTCATACCTGTAATCTCAGCACTTTGGGAGGCTGAGATGGGTGGATCACCTGAGGTCAGGAGTTCGAGACCAACCTGGCCATCATGGTGAAATCCCCGTCTCTACTAAAAATACAAAAATTAGCCGGGTGTGGTGGCGTGCACCTGTAATCCCAGCTACTGGGGAGGCTGAGGCAGGAGAATCACTTGAACCCAGGAGGCGGAGCTTGCAGTGAGCCGAGATCGTACCACTGCACTCCAGGCTGGGCGACAGAGTAAGACTGTCTCAAAACAAACAAACAAACAACCAAAAATTGGATTTTTGTTTTTCTTCTTCTTGCCGAATTACTCTGGCTAGAACTTGAATAGCAGTGGTGAAAGTAAGCCTCCTTCTCTTGTTCCTTATTTTAGGGGGATAGTTTTCAGTCTTTAATCGCTCAGTGTAATGATAATTGCGTAGAATAGCAGTGGTGAAGAGGGCAGGGCAGGCACCCTTGTCTTTTTGCTTATCTTAGGGGGAAAGCATTTAGTCTTTCACTGTTGACTGGTGGTAATTGTGGGTTTTTCATAGATGCCCTTTATCATGTCAAGGAAGCTCCTTCCTCTTTCCTAGCTTTCTGAGTTTTTTGTTTGTTTGTTTGTTTGTTTTTTTATCATGAAAGAGTTTCTACAATGCTTTTTGTCAACTGAAGCGATCATATGGTTATTCCCTTTGTTCTGTTGATGTACGTGCTACACTGATCGTGCTACACTGATTGGTTTTCTTCTGTTAACTACCCTTTCATCCCTGGAATCAATCCCTCTTGGTCACGGATCTTAATATTTCCCCTTGGATTTGGTTTGTTGGTATTTTGATGAGGATTTTCTTTTTGCATCTATACTCATGGGGTTATTGCTTGGTAGTTTTTTTTTTGTGTAGTGTCTTTGTCTGGCTTTGGTATCAGAGCATCCAAAAGCCTAAGCGAGTTTAGGAAGTATTTCCTGCTCTTTTATATTTTGAAAGAGTTTGGGAAGATTAGTGTTAATGTTTAAATTTGTAGAATTTACCAATGAAGCCATCTGGTCTTGGGCTTTTCTTTGTTGGTTGTTTTTAATTGTTATTCCTGATTCGTAAAGCCCTCCCTTCCTCAAGGCTCACCTTTCCAGGCTGCTGCTTTTTTTTTTTTTTTTTTTTCTTGAGACGGAGTCTCGCTCTGTCGCCCAGGCTGGAGTGCAGTGGCGCGATCTCCACTCACTGCGAGCTCTGCCTTCCAGGTTCACGCCATTCTCCTGCCTCAGCCTCCCGAGTAGCTGGGACTACAGGTGCACACCACCATACCCGGCTAATTTTTTTGTATTTTTAGTAGAGACGGGGTTTCACCGTGTTGAGCCAGGATAGTCTCTATCTCCTGATCTCGTGATCTGCCCACCTCAGCCTCCCAAAGTGCTGGGATTACAGGCTTGAACCACCGCGCCCGGCCTTTCCAGGCTGCTTCTTACCGTGAGCTCTCATTTCTTCCAGCTCCTATGGCAATCACTGTCTTCATAATACATTTCTATAGTAAATAAAGCAAAATGTATATATTTAACTATAACTCCCCCTTTCCCCAAAATATCCTATATTTATATTTGGGACTTTTTCTGAATTTATGTCTTATTTTATAGAATGCCTCTCTGTATGGAACATAAAATTTCAAACACTACAGACTTCAAAAGAGTTACCACAAGGGACCAGTGGTCAAGTAAGTTTTTTCACTTGAGTACTTTCTCTGATTTAGTTATTTTGTTGTGTTTTGTTTTGCTTTGTTTTGAGATGAGACCTCACTGTGTTGCCCAGGCTGGTCTTTTACCCTTGGGCTCAAGTGATCCTCCTGCTTCAGAAATGTAGTTATTTTTGTGCCTAATAAATACGGTGTAAGGGAAGAGAACTCTTTGGACCTAAATATTTTGGCAGCTTTTCACACCAGGTGTGGTGATGTGTGTCTGTAGTCCCTGCTACTGAGGAGATTGAGGCAGGAATATCTTTTGAGCCCAGGAGTTCAAGGCTGCAGTGCTGCATGACTGTGCCTGTGAAGAGCTGCTACAGTCCAGCCTGGACAGCACAGTGTGATCCCATCTCTGTAAATAAATAAGTAAATAGCTTGGCAGTTATTGATCAAATTAAGAATTATTTTTTACCTGAGGGATTATGTTTAGTTTGGTTATTGTTGAAATCACTTCCAAAATTCTAAATTATTGCCCGAACAATTGGCTATTTAACAGCTTTTGTTTTTAGCTGCTCTTTGGTTTTGTCTTTTTACTTACGTATTTTGAACTATACCCTCAAGCTGTTAGTTTTCCTAATAAACTAGTCTTTTAGATTATGCGTTAAATGTTACCATGAAATTACATAAAAATACTTAAAAGAATTAAAATTGGCCGGGCACGGTGGCCTCAAGCCGAATTACCCAGCACTTGGAGCCGAGACGGGTGTCACTTAGGGGTTTTTCCGTAGATCGAGACCTACCTGGCAACACGGTGAATAACCCTCTCTACTAAAAAAATACAAATAAAAAACAGCAGGGCGACGTGGCGGGCCCTGTAGTCCCGCTACTCGGGAGGCGAGGCAGGATAAGGCGAAACCCAGGAGGCAGAGCTGCAGTGAGCTGAGATCCGCCACTGCACACAGCCTGGGCGGCAGAGTGAGACCGTCTCAAAAAAAAAAAAAAAAAAAAAAAAAAAAAAATAAAAAAAAAAGAATTAAAATAGGGGAATAAGCGAGCAGACCAATGCACGTCCTGAGGCAAGGACTTGTGAGTTTTTCTCCAGTATTTGCATGCTTACCAAGGGTGCACAGTAAGTTTTAGTTACTTAGTGAATGAAAGATTCTAAACAAATAAAATGTAAATCAGGCAAAGGATGTTTGGGTAATTTTAATTTGAGAAAGAAACAAGGTTCTCACATACAATTAATTATAATTATATGTAAAAGAGTAATTTTAACAAATATCACAATTTTTATGGTGAATAAACTCACAACTTTTGTACAAGTTATTTTATTTATCATTTTTATATTTATATTACAAATATTTTCCAGCCGGGGTGCGTGTCTCAAGCCTGTATCCCAGCATTTTGGGAGCAAGACGGGCAGATCACGAGGTCAGGAGATAGACCATCCCGGCTACACGGTGAAACCCCGTCTCTTACTAAAAAATACAAAAAAAAAAAAAAAAAAAAAACAGCCGGGCAAGGTGGCGGGCTGCCTGTAGTCCCCAGCTACTCAGAGGCTGAGGCAGGAGAAGGTGTAAACCCGGGAGGCGGAGCTGCAGTGGTCCTGAGATTGCCCACTGCACCCAGCCTGGGCGACAGAGCCCAGACGCCGTCTCAAAAAAAAAAAAAAAAAAAAAACCAATATTTCCTTGTTCCGTCAGGCTTTTTTTCCACATACCTGGCGTATTTTACAATTCATAAGATATAAGGTGTTAAAATGTCCGTTTGTAAATTTAGGCATTGAAGTTGCCCCATGCTATAAAGCCTTGGTAAGTTATATGAAGATGTATAATAGTGACCACATTAATTAACAGATGAGTTTTAAATGTAAGTGTTGATAGATTCTCTGAGTTGAAATATTCTTAAATATGCTTCATTCAGACTTGGCAAAAATAAGAGCCTATTTAATAAGTTCTACATAGAAAATCGTCGGGAATTGATACTTTGCCTTGTTTTAATACTGAGATCTTATACAGTATGATAAGGCTTTATTGAGTCAGACCTTGAGAAAGAAAAAACTTGCTTATGTTTTGATAACTTTTTTTGTAGCCGGTATATGGGGAAAATTTGTTTATGCTACATGGGAAAATCTCGACGTGAGTCCATACAAGTGTGAAGTGTCCATCATTAGCAGGTCTTTGGAAACTCAAGCTGGGCCAGATCCAGGAGAAACTTTTTATAATAAGTATAAAATATACTTATAGATATAATATAATATATTATATATAAAAGTAATATATATATATATAATAAGTTAAAACTTGTTTATTAAGTACAAACATTTATAACCTCTAGTTCATATAGATGTCCCACAGCCTTCTCTTTGTAAAGCTTGTTTTTAATTTTGAAATTTACCACTGTTTATTGAAACTTGTGAACAGGCCAGGCATGGTGTCTCATCCCTGTAATCCCAGCACTTAAGGAGCCAGAGGTGGGAGGATAGCTTGAGCCCAGGACTTCAAGACCAGCCTGGGCAACATAGACCCCGTTCGCCACAGAAAAAGGGAAAAAAAAAAGTTTGAAACTTGTGAACAGTCCAAGTTACAGGTCCTACGGCAAGCTGAAGAGCTACACTGTTTTGAATGCCAGTGTTCTTCTGACTTTTGGGGCAATGGGAGAACTCCTAAACAAAATCAGTCATGCCTCCGTCCTCCCTTGTTTACTGATGGCCTCATCTGTTAGCTTCATGTTGTTGGACATAGAGCCTTTTTACTGTGTTATGGTTTACTTATCTGAGGTTATCAGTAGAATTACATGGACTTTAAAGCCTCTCTTAAATTGTAGGAGTGGTTTTTTTTTTTGTTTGTTTGTTTTTTAAATTTTCTTTGTTTGATTGTTTAGTTGGGCAAAAATCAGTAAGTCGAAACATTCCAGAAATTGTGCATTTTGCATTTTCTTAGGAACTCATGTCATGCCCCGTTTTGTAAACTGGGAAACACCTCAAGGATGTGGACTTGGATTCCAAAACTCAGAGCAGTCAAGAAGAATTGTAAGTTTCGTAGTTGAAATTGAAATGTTAGTGCAAATGTTGAAAAACAGAAAAAGACTGACTTATTTTAATGAATTATATCCTTACAACTCTTATAGCTTTGACTTTAATGACAGGAGAGTTTGAGGCTTGAACCCAGTAACCTCACATTCTTTATCCAGAAATGCCCCAAGTTGTCTATTAGTTATATTTACTTTTAAAAGTTTTTGATGAGAGTAAAAGTGTAGTTTGGGGTGTTTCATAGCCCTCTAAATGTATATTGGATCTCTTACATTGTTTTGTGATCCTAATCGGTTTACTTAATTCCAGTTAAGGAGACGAAAAATTGAAGTGAGTTTACAGCCAGAGGTTCCACCATCCAAACAACTTTTGTCAACCATAATGGTAAATAAATAATATTGAAATATGAAAAACAAAACTCAAGTGTTTCAGAGAAATCACATCTACTCTCCATTCTGTCTTACTGTTATGATCATCTTGATAGCGATAGCTATAGCTAACATCTGTGTAGTATCTTAAGGGTCAGAGTTGATCCAATATTTTGGCTTCTTTGATGCTTGCTATCACCTCATGAGATTGATACGGTGTTAGTCTTCTCTCTTTCTCATTTAACTTTCCAGTGTCAGCTTCAGCTTTGCAGGAATGCATGATAACTGTTAGTCATTTGGGAAAATGTTGTGCTAGGAAACTTTTAAGTTCCAAGTGACATTCGTTAATGTGCCAAACTGAATTCTTGAATTCTGCCCTTTCAGGAAGATTCAGAAAAACACATTGAAGTAGAAGTACGGAAATTTTTGGCTCTGAAGCAGACACCTGACTTTCATACTGTCATTGGGGACACAGTAACTGGACTTCTGGAAAGGTGTAAAGCAGAACCGTCATTTTATCCCCGGAACTGTCTGATGCAGCTTATCCAAACGCATGTGCTTTCTTACAGGTAGCTGTTTGTGTGTACCACACTGTACATGCATAACTCTTCTGACCTTCTTTTTTATAGTTCTAATCTTCTGGAACTCTGAAAAGGCTTATAAATGATCTGCAGTTGAGATTTTTCTTAATATGTAATAGTGATTCAGATTTTTTTGTCTTAGTTTGTGCCCCGACTTAATGGAGATTGCCTTAATAAAGAAAGATGTACAGTTGTTACAACTCTGTCTACAACAGTTCCCTGACATTCCTGAATCAGTCACCTGTGCTTGCTTAAAAACTTTCTTGAGGTAAGTTAGACTCCAGTGGTCCTTTTTCTTCATTACATTTATAATCTGTTACATTGTTTGATTTCCAAAACTTTGATGCTTAGGAAATGAAATTTTTCCCAAAAGTTTGGTGATAAGGATTAACCTCTTGCTCTGAATTAACATTGTAGCATTGGTGATGACAGTCTTCAAGAAACAGATGTCAGTATGGAGTCAGTTTTTGACTATAGTAATTCTGTGCATGATGAGAAAATGGAAGAGCAAACTGAAATTCTCCAAAATGGCTTCAATCCTGAAGAAGATAAATGCAGTAACTGTGATCAAGAGTTAAATAAAAAGTCTCAGGACGAAACAAAGGAGAGCACTTCATGCCCTGTGGTACCAAAAAGAGCAGCTCTACTGTATCCTTTGACATAGAGCATCCCTCTTTCTCTTTATAGGGTATAGTTATATGCCAAGCAATAACTAAGGAGTAACTCCGTAATGTAAGGTTTTTCTTTCCTTTTCCAATTGTGTTTTGTTTCTGTTTGAAAATAGATTATGTTCAATGCTACATTAAGTAAGGTTTACTTAAACCTGTTTAATTTAACTAGGCCGGGCATGGTGGCTCATGCCTGTAGTCCCACCACTTTGGGAGGCCGAGGTGGGAGGATTGTCTGAGCCCAGGAGTCTGAGACCAGACTGGGCAACATGGCTAGACCCCCATCTCTACATCAGTTTTAAAAAAAGCAGCAGCAGCAGCAGCAGCTATGCTAACACAGAAGCTCTATCAATTCTGAAGATCAGTATTCTGCATAAATACCAATTAAAGTATTCCACATGATCTCCAATGATTAGGAGAGTGTTTGGCCATAGAGCTCTTCTAGAGACGTAAAACTTTTGTATAAATTTAGAAAACTAACATTGAGGAAGGAAGTTACTCATAAGTTCAATAGAATAGCTTCTATTTATTGAAGTAAGATTTTCCTTTAGTCCTAAGTAATGCAATTCTTCATTCAGCATATAGCGAAACATTTCTTCTGCCTCATTTGAAAGACATCCCAGCACAGCATATCACAGTAAGTGTTCATACAAGTTGTATAGAATTTTACTTCTGGTTTAAATTTTGCTATTTAACTCTAACCAGCTGTCAGGGCATTCTAAAGGTTATCAGATTCTTTCATGTGAATAAGAGGTTGCCCAGCTCTCATGGCAAAAAATTGTGCTGAGAAAACTCGAGCGATTCTAGGGTGATAGACCATGGCATATTCCTTGTGCCAAACTTGAAGGCCAAGTTAAGCTTCCTAAGTTATACATGAATAAACACTAAAAAGAATTGCTGAGAGAAGGGTTCTCTCTTCTCTACCTTTTATTAACAAACAATGAGCTCATCACCACCACTACCCCTAAACCAGATGAACTCCTCATTAATGGGAGGAACTGCATTTTATTCATTTTTGTGTCTCCAGATGTCTGCCGTATTTGTTTGATGTATAGTTAAATTGAACATTTTTTTCAGTCTTCGTGATGGGTTTATATAAGAAGATAAATTTTTTCTATCAAAGTGATAAATTGTCCATTTTTTTTCCACCCAGCTGTTTCTCAAGTATTTGTATTTCCTGTATCTGAAGTGTAGCGAAAATGCTACTATGACTCTTCCTGGAATACACCCACCTACCTTGAACCAGGTAAGATTTTTTTTTTTACTTTGATTTGGTGCTGGGAAAAATGTGTAAAAAAAAGTTGTATTCAAGGTCAGCACCTGCATTCAAGAGCTGACTTCTTCTTGTTTCCTAGGCCATAAGAATCTCTTCCCAGGCCGGGCGGGGTGGCTCAAGCCTGTAATCCCAGCACTTTGGGAGGCCGAGACGGGCGGATCACGAGGTCAGGAGATCGAGACCATCCTGGCTAACACGGTGAAACCCCGTCTCTACTAAAAATACAAAAACTAGCCGGGCAAGGTGGCGGGCGCCTGTAGTCCCAGCTACTCGAGAGGCTGAGGCAGGAGAATGGCATAAACCCGGGAGGCGGAGCTTGCAGTGAGCTGAGATCTGGCCACTGCACTCCAGTCTGGGCGACAGAGCGAGACTCCGCCTCAAAAAAAAAAAAAAAAAGAATCTCTTCCCTCATAAAACTAAACCACTGCAGTTAGAAATGGGGAGTCTCTCATTTAATAGATTTCTGGATCCATAATTCTACACCACAGAATTACAATTTATCTTAAATTCCTGAGTCTTCATTATGACCCTTTTCCAAGAATTTCCTTAGCCTTGATGGGAGACAACAGGAAGGAGCTGATCATATAAGTTGCCCCCTTAATAATCTCTTAAGACTAAGAATAGGCAGGGCCTGGTGACTCACGCCTGTAATCCCAGCACTTTGGGAGGCCGAGGCAGGAGGATTACTTGAGGTCAGGAGTTTGAGACCAGCTGGGCCAACATGGTGAAACCCCATCTCTACTTAAAACACAGAATCAGCCAGGCATGGTAATGCATGCCTATAATCCCAGATACTTGGGAGGCTGAGGCAGGAGAACTGCTTGAACCCAGGAGGTGGAGGTTGCAGTGAGCCGAGATCGTGCCACTGCACTCCAGTCTGGGCAACAAGAGCAAAACTCCATCTCAAAAAAAAAAAAAAGGAATAAGAGAATAAAGGTTAGTGAAAAAATATTCCCAGAGAATCCCATGGTAGTCCCTCTTTAAAAATAATACTGGCCAGGCGCGGTGGCTCACGCCTGTAATCCTAGCACTTTGGGAGGACAAGGCAGGCGGATCACAAGGTCAAGAGATCAAGACCATCCTGGCTAACACGGTGAAACCCCGTCTCTACTAAAAACACAAAAATTAGCCAGGCATGGTGGCGGGTGCCTGTAGTCCCAGCTACTCGGGAGGCTGAGGCAGGAATGGTGTGAACCCGGGAGGCGGAGTTTGCAGTGAGCCGAGATCACGCCACTGCACTCCAGCCTGGGCTACAGAGCAGGACTCTGTCTCAAAAAAGAAAATAATAATAATAATACTTACAGGCCAGGCGCGGTGGCTCATGCTTGTAATCCCAGCACTTTGGGAGGCCGAGGTGGGCGGATCACGAGGTCAAGAGATTGACACCATTTTGGCCAACATGGTGAAACCCCGTCTCTGCTAAAAATACAAAAATTAGCTGGGCGTGGTGGCAAGCACTGGTAGTCCCAGCTATTTGGGAAGCTGAGGCAGGAGAATCGTTTGAAGTAGGGAGGCAGAGGTTGCAGTGAGCCAAGATTGTGCTACTACACTCCAACCCTGGGGACAGAGTGAGACTCTGTCTCAGAAAAAAAAACTTAACGCTGGGCGCAGTGGCTCACACCTTTAATCACAACACTGAGAAGCCGAGATGGGCGGATCACCTGAGGTCAGGAGTTAGAGACTAGCCTGACCAACATGGAGACACCCCGTCTCTACTAAAAATACAAAATTAGCCGGGTGTGGTGGTGAATGCCTGTAATCCCAGCTACGTGGGAGGCTGAGGCAGGAGAATCACTTGAACCCAAGAGGCAGAGCTTGCGGTGAGCCCAGATGGCACCACTGCACTCCAACCTGGGCGACAAGAGTGAAACTCCGTCTCAAAAAAAAAAATAAGAAACATTTAAAAATAATGTATTTACCCTCCTACAAAGGCATGTCTATAGTTGCTTGTCTTTGGACATGTAAGAATTGGAGGCAAAGAAATGTGGACTTGGAAAAATCTGGGGCCAGCTTGCTCCCCGCAGGCTCAAGATCAACCTTCCCACATAGAAGCAGTAAAAACAATAAATTGTTTTGGTTTGGTAATATGTTATTCTAACAAAGGATTTTTAAACACTTAAATTGGCTCTTCTTCATTTAAAAAATAATTTTTTCTTTTTTCCTTTTCAAGAAGGCAAGATCTCACTCAGTCAACCACACTGGAGTGCAGTGGGAATCATAGTTTGGTGCAGACATGAATCCTGCCCTGAAGCAGTCCTCCCCGCTTAGCCTCCCAAGTAGTTGGGACTGCAGGTGCATGCCACCACACCACAGGAAAATACAATTTTTTTTCTTTTTTTGAGATGGAGTCTTGCTGTGTCTCTCAGGCTAGAATGCAGTGGCACAGTCTCAGCTCACTGCAACCTCTGCCTCCCGGGTTCAAGCGATTCTCCTGCCTCAGCCTCCCAAGTAGCTGGGATTACAGGCATGCACCACCACGCTCGGCTAATTTTTGTGTTTCTAGTAGAGATGGGGTTTTACCATATTGACGAGGCTCATCTCAAACTCCTGACCTCAAGTGATCTGCCCATCTCAGCCTCCCAAAGTGCTAGGATTACAGGTGTAAGCCACCATGCCTGGCCAAAATACAATTTTTTTATTTTATATTTTCTTGTAGAGACAGGGACTTCCTGTGTTGCCCAGGCTGGTCTCAAACTGCTGGGCTTAAGTGATTTTCCTGCCTTGGCCTTGGCCTCCCAAAGCATATGGATTATAGGCATGAGACACTTACTTGGCCTAAAAATAAGTTAAATTTTAAGTAGTTTTTTTTTTTTTTTTTTGAGACAGAGTCTTGCTCAGTTGCCCAGTCTGGAGTGCAGTGGCGTGATCTCGGTTCACTGCAAGCTCCGCGTCCCAGGTTCCCGCCATTCTCCTGCCTCAGCCTCCCAAGTAGCTGGGACTACAGGCGCCCGCCACCACGCCCGGCTAATTTTTTGCATTTTTAGTAGAGACGGGGTTTCACCATGTTAGCCAGGATGGTCTCAATCTCCTGACCTCGTGATCCACCTGCCTCAGCCTCCCAAAGTGCTGGATTACAGGCATGAGCCACCGCACCTGGCCTTTTTTTTTTTTTTTGAGATAGAGCCTTGCTCTGTCGCCCAGGCTGGAGTGCAGTGGTGTGATCTCGGCTTACTGCAATCTCCGCCTCCCAGGTTCAAGCAATTCCCCTGCCTCAGCCTCCTGAGTAGCTGGGATTATAGGCCCCTACCACCACGCCTGGCTAGTTTTTGTGCTTTTAGTAGAGACAGGATTTCACCATGTTGGCCAGGCTGGTCTCGATCTCCCAATCTCAAGATGATCCACCCGCCTCAGCCTTGCAAAGTGCTGGAATTACAGGTGTGAGGCACTGCACCCAGCCCACTCAGCACTGTATCAGACATTTCTTGGACCAGTAGACATACATCTGCCTCATTCCTTTTAACCAATGCATACTATTTCATTTTACAAATATAAATTAATGTAGCTATCATTCCTCTATTGATGGACATTTAAGTTGTTTACCATTTTTTGCTGTCGTAAATCTTCAGTGGGCATCTTTATGCAGATATTCTTGTATATTTATGAGAATGCCTGTTGAATAAATTCCCACAAGAGAAATTATTGGATGAAATGGTACATGTATTTTTAGTTTTCAAAATGCCAGACTTTCTGAAGAGTTGTGACAGCTACCACCAGCAAGGTCTGAAGCATTCTTTCTCACATTCTTACTGACACCCAGTTTTGTCAAACTTACTCTTTGCCAATCAGATGGGTAACAGGTGTTACCTCATTTTAATTTGCATTTCTTTGATAATGAGAGAAGGGAACCATTTCTTGTCCATTTATATTTGTTTTTGTGAATCGCCTAGTCAGGTTCTTTGTCCATACATTTATTGCATTTCCTGTCTTTTGGTTTATAAAAAGTTCCTTTTATATTAAGGAAATTAGCCTTTTCTATCAAATGCATTGTAAGTTATTTGTCCTTTTATTCTCTAGTATAATTTTTGACAGACACTTTTGCATGCTATTAAAATTAATTAAACTTTTCCTCTATGACTTCTTTATGGCTTATGTTATGTTTAAGGCCCTTCCCACTTTAAGATTATGAAAATAGTCACCAGCTTTCCCTACTACATGGTTTTATTTCTTATGTTTAGCTCTTTGATACATACAGAATTTAATCTGGCATAAGGAGTTCCATAGGGACCAGCTCCCCCTCCCAAATGGATAACCAGTTTCCTGGGTGCTTTGATATTTGCACGTTAACTACACCATTGGAAGATGTAGGACTACACAAGAAACTTTTATAAATGCTTAGTAATAATTCTAGTTTATGGTAGCTCATCTATAATACACAACACCTTGTCCTTGGGGAAAAATGTATCTTGCAGAATAGAAGATGAGTGGTTATTTTGTTTTGTAACTGAAAATTATCGAAACTAAAACTAAAATTTTAAAATAAAAGGCAACTGGCCGGGCGCGGTGTCTCAAGCCTGTAATCTTAGCACTTTGGGAAGCTGAGGTTGGAGGATTCCTTGAGGCCGGGAGTTCAAGACCATCTTGGCAATAAGGCAAAACCCCATCTCTACAAAAATTGTTAAAAATTAGGCGGGTATTGTGGTGCGTCTGTAATCCCAGCAGCTCTGGATGATTGCAGCTACTCTGGGAGGCTGAGGCAGGAGATCACTTCAGCCCAGGTGTTTGGGGACTCCAGTGAACTATGAGTTGTGCTACTGCATTCCTACTCCAGCCTGGGTGACATAGCAAGATCCCATCTCTAAAATATTTTTTTAATTAAAATAGATGTTTTAAAAGCCAGAAATGAGCCTTTTTATTTCGTAGAAATTCCTCCATCTCTAAACTAAAATGTTTAGATTTTATTTATAAAGACTTATTTTCTCATAACTGTTTGATATATTTATGGACTTGGTAAAGTGAATTAACCTGAAGTTAAATTTAAAATCTTAACTTTCCTTTTCCTATTCATCTTCAGATTATGGATTGGATATGTCTACTTCTGGATGCAAATTTTACTGTTGTTGTAATGATGCCAGAAGCAAAGAGGCTACTGATAAATCTTTACAAGCTTGTAAAATCTCAGGTTTGTGATTATTTGATATACACTGATTTTATTTGTATCCAAGTATCACCTGAATTACAATTTATTCTTAAAATTTGTCCTTACTTACTAATAGTCATGGAAGATTTGTTTCTATGTAGACATTATGGTAAAAGTTAACTCTGAAACTTTTTTCTTTAGATATCTGTTTATTCTGAGCTCACAAGATTGCAAGTAAGTTTCCGGGAGGGCTATCAGACAATTAAATCAAGAAAAGAATAATAGAGGATTATATGTTCAATGAAGTGCTGGAGCTCTTCTGATATTACGCAACTCTCCTTCATAGACATTTTATAAGCTCTTTTTATGTGAACTCTTGCTTCATCCAGGCAAGAAATGGTGTGTTGTTTGCGACCTCTCGGTGTCAAAAGAATTGTCAGTTGAGTGACCTGGCCATCACTTCTGATGCTCGCAGGGTAGGACCACAGGTTTCACACGAACGCTATTCTTAGGTTGTGGACATTGGTGGGGCGGAAGAGATTCTGCAATTTTTTAAATATGTAACGTGGGTTGATTTTAAGTAAAATTATTTGTGTATTGAATAAAAGTCTAATTTCTTATGTGTTTTGATTGCTTTTCTTTTAATAAAAAACAGCCAATTGAAGGCAGTGATTCTAGGCAAGAATGTAATTTTATCAGAGTCAGAAACTGCCCCTGCTCATTTGTTCCACAGCTCATCTTTCACACATTTGCAGTGTGTCTTCTGCAGGGACCTCGTCTGTCACAAGCAGGCAGAGAGGGGTCCTCACACAGGCACATGCTTGCCTCCTGCCATCTCCCCTGTCCTTTAGGACAAATGAAAACTTCAAGTGTGGTTCTACAGCCCAGCTTTACAGAAAGAATCGAGACGGCTGAATTTACCTTGCAGTAGTGAAAGGCTGCGTTTTAGGTCAGGCACTGTATGTAAACTTCAGTCACACATGTGGCCGTTAATGAACAGGTTCTCCTCCATCATTTTTAATCTCAGTAGGCCTTAATGAAAAGAAATCCCAATGGAACAGGGTAAAGTCTCTATTAATGATGACATTCTCAGCTGGGCACAGTGGCTCACGCCTATATTCCAAGCACTTTGGGAGGCCGAAGCGGGCAGATTACTTCGGGTTAGGAGTTCAAGACCAGCTTGGGCAACATGGTGAAATCCCATCTCTACCAAAAAATATGAAAATTAGCTAGGCATGGTGGTGTGTGCCTATAGTCTCAGCTATTCAGGAGGTTGAGATGGGAGACTCACTTGAACCCGGGAGGTGGAGGTTACAATGAGCCAAGATTGTACCACTGCACTCCAGTCTGGATGACAGAGTAAAACCCTGTGTCAAAAAAAAAGAAAAAATTGGCCGGGTGCAGTGGCTCACGCCTGTAATCCCAGCACTTTGGGAGGCTGAGGCGGACGGATCACCAGAGGTCAGAAGTTCGAGACCAGCCTGACCAACATAGAGAAACCCCGTCTCTACTAAAATACAAAAAAATTAGCAGGGTGTGGTGGTGCATCCCTATAATCCCGGCTATTTGGGAGGCTGAGGCAGGAGAATCACTTGAACCTGGGAGGCGGAGGTTGTGGTGAGCTGAGATCGCACCATTGCACTCCATCCAGCCTGGGCAACAAGAGTGAAACTCTTGTCTCAAAAAAAAAAAAAAAAATCACTTTCTCTTTATGTAGTGGGACCTTTTGCTCAGCGGTAACACAGTACTCAGCAGAAATGAAAAATACGGTCTCCATGGTGCATATCCCCTTTTTATTTATTTACTTATTTTTTTTTTTTTTGAGATGGAGCCTTGCTCTGTCTCCCAGGCTGGGAGTGCAGTGGCTTGATCTTGGCTCACTGCAACCTCCGCCTGCCAGGTTCAAGGAATTTTCTTGCCTCAGCCTCCCGAGTAGCTGGAATTATAGGCATGCGGCTAATGTTTGTATTTTTAGTAGAGACAGGGTTTCACCATGTTGGCCATGCTGGCCTAGAACTCCTGACCTCAGGTGATCTGCCCTCCTTGGCCTCCCAAAGTGCTGGGATTACAGGCGTGAGCCACCATGCCCGGCCCCCGCTTTTTATCTTTTTTTGCTGAACCATTTAAGAATTATTTGCAGACATCCAGATATTATAACATGAGTTCCTAAGCTTTTCTTTATAAGAATATTGAGCTTTAGTGTAGTGGATTCTTATTTTATATCTAAGAACTCATAATTAAAGAGACAAGTCTCATTGATCTGTGAACTCTAAGCCAGTAAAAAGAAGATAAACAACTGAAATGCAGAGGCAGTCAGTTCACAGATTGACATTTTACTCTTCCTGACCTTTGATTTGATTGTGTACTTAAAGACTGGCTTCTCCGTTGAAAAATAACTTATGTGGTAACAAATCAGATACTTGACGAAATGTAACTACCACAAACAAGACTATACACTATATTATGGCTTACAGAATTATATGCCATTTTAACTGAAGTGGAAAATTGTAACTGCCTTTATTTCATTTTATTTTTGAGATAGAGCCTCACTCTCTCGCCCAGACTGGAGTACAGTGGCACAATCTCGACTCACTGCAACCTCTGCTTCCCAGGTTTAAGTGATTCTCATGCCTCAGCCTCCCAAGTAACTGGGATTACAGGCACGCGCCACCACGCCCAGCTAATTTTTGTATTTTTAGTAGAGACAGTGTTTCCCCATGTTGGCCACGCTGGTCTCGAACTCCTGGCTTAAAGTGATCCACCCGCCTCAGCCTCCCAAAGTGCTGGGATTACAGGCGTAAGCCACTGCACCTGGGCATAATTGCCTTTAAATAGTAGTTGTAAATTATTTCTAGGTTACCTGTGATCTAAATTACTAAAATTAAACTAGGATTTTGAAAAGATATGCAGAGACTCTGATAGGCTGTTCTTCAAGGCAAGGACCAAGCCCAGGACCACTGGGACATAACAGGTGTTCAGTAAATGGTTAGTGATTAAAGCCTTTGAATAATAGATTTTTTTTTTTTTTAAGACGGAGTCTCACTGTGTCGCCCAGGCTGGAGTGCAGTGGCCGGATCTCAGCTCACTGCAAGCTCCGCCTTCCGGGTTCACGCCATTCTCCTGCCTCAGCCTCCCGAGTAGCTGGGACTACAGGCGCCAGCCACCTCGCCCGGCTAGCTTTTGTATTTTTTAGTAGAGACGGAGTTTCACCGTGTTAGCCAGGATGGTCTTGATCTTGTGACCTCGTGATCCGCCCGTCTCGGCCTCCCAAAGTGCTGGGATTACAGGCTTGAGCCACCGCGCCCGGCCCTGAATAATAGATTTTTATCTAAGTACAGGGTAAAATTCTGAAAGTTTGCTATAGTTCCTTTTCTTGGAAAGTAAATCATCTCTATGTTCATCATATATAGGCAGTGTGTCTTCTTCCTCTAGGCCATATAACACTATATCTCAGATTTATTTCTGATTATATAATATATACTACATCTATATAACAATAAAAGAATTGTTCTTTAAACTGAAGTTCCATCTAGAAACTGACTTTTGACTGGGCCTGCTGCCTCACTGCTATAATCCCAGCACTTTGGGAGCCTGAAGGGGGCAGATTACTTGAGGTCAGGAGTTCGAGACCAGCTTGGCCAACATGGTGAAACCCTGTCTCTACTAAAGATGCAAACATTAGCTGGGCCTGGTGGCGTGTGCCTGTAATCCCAGTTACTTGGGAAGCTCAGGCAGGAGAATCATTTAACCCAGGAGGTGGAGGTTGCAGTAAGCCAAGATTGTGCCGTTGTACTCCAGCGTGGGCGAAAAGAGCAAAACTCTGTCTCAAAGAAAAAAAAAAAAAAAGAAAATGACTTCCTGTCACGAACCTTATCTGTTTTCCGAAGGAAATGTGGGCTAACGGGTTATTACTACTTAAGATGCGACACTTACTTGCTTTTTGCCTCCTTAGCCTTCTTTGTAAATGTTGGTGACATCATTTTGGTTGAGTTCATTCTGGATCATATGTCCATTTCTTTTTTGAACAGTTTCAATTTTTTTAAAAATTGCAAGAGAAAACAATGAACACCCATATACCCTTCATCTAAATTTACCAACTGGTAACAGTTTATCATGTTTGCTTTGCTAATCTCTATATTTTTTCTTTCATTCCTAAACCATTGGAGAGTTATTTGCAGACATCCAGACACTTCAGCTTAATCCCATAAATACTTCAGCTTAATCCTCTAAAACAAGGGCATCTTCTGCACGACCACAATACAACGATCAAATTCAGAAAAATTGTATTAATGGAGTACTGTTCTCTAGAGTGATTACAGTCTGTATTCTGATTTCCACAGTTGTCCCAGTAATGTCTTTCATAGCTGAAGGAAGGAGGAGGGAATCTTTCTGGTAGTCGCACATTGTTGCCAAAATGAAATTCTTTTTTCTTGGAAGTATCTTTCCTCTAATTCCATACTTGCCAAGCAACTGACACTGATTTACTCTCCTAGAAACACAAATACCAGGATGGGGAGGCTCTATATGAGAGGTAATTACAATTTCCTAAATTGGCATAATCCCTGTAAATTGACAAATTGAAATTCTTGTCTAAATTTAATTTCATGTGAACCTAATTATCCTTGGCTACTTTTCATCTCTGGATGAATTCATATGCTTTGGGTTGTCAGTGCCAAATTTGTTATGCTTTGTTTGATATGTTCAGACCACAGAGCTGACAGCATCTATGTCTTCTGGTTATATACCAGGTAAGGTATAGTTAATATACAGATGTTTTATACGACTTCAGAATGAATTTGGACCAACCGGGCACAGTGGCTCATGCCTGTAATCCAAGCACTTTGGGAGGCTGAGGCAGCCAGATCACTTAAGCTCGGGAAATGTAACTACCACAGTAGTCGGGTAACACGGGGAGACCTTGTCTTTACAAAAATTAAAAAATTAGCTGGTTGTGTTGGTGCGTGCCTGTAGTCCCAGCTACTTGGGCTGACGTGAGACAATCGTTTGAGCCCGGGAGGTTGAGGCTATAGTGAGCCATGTTTGTGCCACTGTACTCCAGCCTGGGTAACAAAGCAAGACCCTGTCTCAAAAAAAAAAAAAAAAAAGGAAAGAACTAAAGTAAATTTGGGCTAGCGTAGTGGCTTATGCCTGTAATCCCAGCTCTTGGGAAGGCCGAGGCAGGCAGATCACTTGAGGCCAGAAATTCAAGGCCAGCCTGGCCAACATGGCGAAACTCCATCTCTACAAAAAATACAAAAAATAGCTGGGTATGGTGGCACATGCCTGTAGTCCCAGCTACTCAGGAGGCTGAGCCACAAGAATTGCTTGAGCCCGGGAAGCAGAGTTTGCAGTGAGCTGAGATGGTGCCACTATACTCCAGCCTGGGCAACAAAGTGAGACGCTATCTCAATAAAATAAGATTAACTTGGGAGTACAATAAACTTGAACAAAATATTCTTGGATTTGCACAGACCACATGCACCATTTCTGTACTTTGCATTACTGGGTTGGACAATAGCACATAATATGCAACAGCATACTCTACAGAATTAAATTTGCACCATTTTCAAGTTTAGTGCATGATTCCCTTAGGAAAATCAGGAAGTTTAAGTCTTCTGTTAGCTTTGGTTTAAGGCTTTTAATTTATTTATGCATTGCCTCTTTCACAAAAAGACATGTACAAAAAAATAGTATAATAAACCTAAGAAAGGTGGATACAAACACAAAACTGCAAAAGTCAACAAAATTTCAGCTCACAGAGACTCTATAAATTTTAAACTTGTATAGGCTCCTCCTTTTTTTTTTCTTTTTATTATGGACAACTCCAAACAACAACAACAAAAAAAGAGTTTAACAAATACTAGGCCGGGCGCGGTGGCTCAAGCCTGTAATCCCAGCACTTTGGGAGGCCGAGACGGGCGGATCACG
>NW_016817144.1:310845-330318 GCF_001698545.2 Rhinopithecus bieti | reverse complement strand
AAAAAAAAAAAAAAAAAAGAATTGTAGGTTAATTCCCTAGGATTTCAAAAGTTCTGGCAATGCCTCTACACCTTTAATAGGTAGTAGAGTTTTCTGAGGTGTTTGTCTTCTCTCTTTTTTTTTTTTTTTTTTAAAGATGGGGTCTCGCTTTATCGCCCAGGCTGGAGTGCAGTGGCAGAATCTCAGCCCACTTCAACCTCTGCCTCCCAGGTTCAAGCAATTCTCCTGCCTCAGCCTCCTGAGTAGCTGGGATTACAGGCATGTGCCACCACGCCTGGCTAATTTTTGTATTTTTAGTAGAGATGGGGTTTCACTGTATTGGCCAGGCTGGGTGTTTTCTGAGGTTTTTTTGTTTTGTTTTTTGAGACATGGTCTCCCTCTGTCACCCAGGCTGAAGTGCAATGGTGCAAGTACAGCTCACGGCAGCCTCAACCTCCTAGGCTCAGGTGACCCTCCTACCTCAGCCTCCCGAGTAGCTGGGACTACAGGTGCGTGCCACAATGCCCGGCCAATTTTTGTATTTTTTTGTAGAAATGGGGTTTCACCAGGTTACCCAGTTCATCTGGAACTCCCATACTCAAGTGATCCGCCCACCTTGGCCTCCCAAAGTGCTGGGATTACAGACGTGAGCCACTGCGCCTGGCTTCTGTCGTATTCTTGATGCTATATATTTCTCAGACATACTCGTATTGCCCGTGTTTGGTTGCATTTGCTATCGGATGGTGTGGTTCTGGAAATGTTTAAGGGGTGAGTTTTCTTAGCTGGTCTCTCGTACAGATTTTGTGATCATTTTTGCCTCAAATCTATGGTTTGGTTTTTTTGTTGTTCGTTTTTTTGGTTTTGTTTTGTTTTGTCTTCCTTAATTCTGCTATAGTTTTCCTTTATATAGAATGACAGAAAAGGTTACAGGCAACTTTTTAGATCATTACTGCTCGAGCTCTTTATGACCAAAGAGATATTTTAATGAAACCATGGCCGATTTCTGTAATCCCAGCACTTTGGGAGGCTGAGACGGGCGGATCACTTGAGCCCAGGAGTTTGAGACCAGCCTGGGCAACGTGGCGAAAACCTGTCTCTACAAAAAATACAAAAATTGGCCGGGCGCAGTGGCTCACGCCTGTAATCCCAGTGAGAGGAGACAACATGCTAACAGCCCTCCTCGGCCCCGGCGCCTCCTCGGCCTCGGCGTTCACTCTGGAGGCACTTGAGAAGCCCTTCAGCCCCTCACGGCACTGTGGGAGCCCCTCTCTGGGCTGGCCGAGGCAGAAGCCAGCTCCCTCTGCTTGCAGGGAGGTGTGGAGGGAGATGTGCTGGCGGGAACTGGGGCTGCGTGCAGCACTCAGGGGCCAGTGCGAGTTCCAGGTGGACATGGGCTCGGCAGGCCGTCCACCCGGAGCGGCCGGCTGGCACTGCCCGCCCAGGGCAGTGAGGGGCTTAGCACCCGGACCAGCAGCTGCAGAGGGCGAACCAGGTCCCCCAGCAGTGCCAGCCCACGGGCGCTGCGCTGGAATTCTCACCGGGCCTCAGCTGCCTCCCCATGGGGCAGGGCTTAGGACCTGCAGCCCGCCATGCCCGAGCCTCCCCCACGCAGTGGGCTCCTGCGTGGCTGGAACCTCCCGGAATGAATGCCGCCCCCTGCCCCACGGGGCCCAGTCCCTTCAAGGGCACAAGAGCTGAAGAGTTGCGGGTGCAGGTCACGGGACTGGCGGGCAGCTCCGCCTGCGGCCCAGTGAGGGATCCACTAGCTGAAGCCAGCTGGGCTCCTGAGTCTAGTGGAGACTTGCAGAAACTTTATGTCTAGCTAAAGGATTGTAAACGCACCAATCAGCACTGTGTCTAGCTCAGGGTTTGTAAATACACCAATCAGTACTCTGTGTCTAGCTCAAGGTTTGTAAATGCACCTATCAGTACTCTGTATCTAGCTAACCTAGTGGGGACTTGGAGAACTCTGTGTCTAGCTAAAGGATTGTAAATGCACCAATCAGTGCTCTGTATCTAGCTAATCTAGTGGGGATCTGGGGAACTTTTCTGTCTTGCACTGGGTGTCTAGCTAAAGGATTGTAAACACACCAATCAGTACCCTGTCAAAATGGACCAATCAGCTCTCTGTAAAATGGACGAATCAGCAGGATGTGGGTGGGGCCAGATAAGGGAATAAAAGCAGGCTGCCCTAAACAGCCAGTGGCAACCTGCTGGGGTCCCTTTCGGTGCTGTGGAAGCTTTGTTCTTTCACTCTTTGCAATAAATCTTGCTGCTGCTCACTCTCTGGGTCCACGCCACCTTTATGAGCTGTAACACTCACCGCGAATGTCTGCAGCTTCACTCCTGAAGCCAGTGAGACCACAAACCCACTGGGAAGAATGAACAACTCCAGACACGTGGCCTTTAAGAGCTGTAACACTCACAGCGAAGAGCTGCAGCTTCACTCCTGAAGTCAGTGAGACCACGAACCCACCAGAAGGAAGAAACTGTGGACACATCTGAACATCTGAAGGAACAAACTTCGGACTACCAACTTTAAGAACTGTAAAACTCACCACGAGCATCCACAGCTTCATTCTTGAAGTCAGCGAGACCAAGAACCCACCAATTCTGGACACACCAGCACTTTGGGAGGCTGAGGTGGGTGGATCACGAAGGAGATTGAGACCATCCTAGCTAACACGGTGACACCCTGTCTCTGCTAAAAAGAGAAAAGAAAAAAATTAGCCAGGCGTTGTGGCGGGCACCTGTAGTCCCAGCTACTTGGGAGGCTGAGGCAGGAGAATGGCGTGAACCCGGGAGGCAGAGCTTGCGGTGAGCCGAGATCGCGCCACTGCACTGCAGCCTGGACAACAGAGTGAGACTCCGTCTCAAATATATATAATAAGCTGGATGTGGTGGTGTGAACCTGTAGTCCCAGCTACTCGGGAGGCTGAGATTGGAGGATCATCTGAGCCCGAGGAGGTCAAGGCTGCAGTGAGCTGTGCACTGGACTCCAGCCTGGGCAACAAAATGAGAACCTGTCTCAAAAAAAAAGAAAAGAGAAAAACTGTAACTGTAAAGGTAGTCTCTTTGTAGGAAGGCTGAAAATACTTGCATAGCATTTGTACATAGTGCTAGAAGTGCCTTACTGTTGGAGTTTATAGAGAAGCTGAGAGGTTTGTTCAGGATTGCTTGCTACTCAGTGGCAATAGTGTTTGGACTGAAACTCAAATTTTGGGGACAAATACCCTAAGCTCCTGAGGAAAGCATCAATGAGGACAATAGGTGTTTGGTTTAAGGGCTAAGCCTCTCCCTGGTAAGCCCTTGTTTCAGGGATTATGGCTCAGGAAGAGGCTAGGGATCGAGAAGATGACACTGAAGGAGCTGTTAGGAGATGAATATGAAGACGACACAGAGGACATGCTCCTTAAATAATTATTGAGTGATTGGAGAAGATGACAGCTGGGGTAGGAAACAAATATGAGATGGAGGAAAAGTTTTCAGAAAGCAGCAGTTAAGTGAGTAACCAAGTGATCGTTTAGACACAAGCAGAAAGCCTGGAGGGGATTGTTTAGTGATCGTTTAGACACAAGCAGAAAGCCTGGAGGGGAAGAGCAGGAGCTTGACTTAGTAGAGGACATGCTTCTGCGCCTCCTTCCAAGAACTTCTACTTGCTTAACCCATCTACTCTCCCCACAGGCATCCAGAAGACTTTTGGAAAACTGTAAGATATAAAAAAAATAAGGATTTTAAAAGGCAGGCTGGGCATGGCAGCTCACGCCTGTAATCCCAGCACTTTGGGATGCTGAGGCAGGCAAATCACTTGAGGCCAGGCGTTTGGGACCAGCCTGACCAACATGGTGAAACCCCATCTCTACCAAAAATACAAAAATTAACCGGATGTGATGGTGGGTGCCTGTAATCCCAGCACTCAGGAGGCTGAGGTAGGAGAATCGCGTTAACCCTGGTGGTGGACGTTGCAGTGAGCCAAGATCATGTCACTGCACAGCAGCCTGGGTGACAGAGCAAGACTCTGTCTCCAAAGAAACGAAAAGGCAGTAGAAAAGGTGGGAGAAAACTTTCCTGCACTTTATGTGCTTACACTCTAGAAGAAGAAACCGCGAAGCAAAATCAAATCTCAGTACAAATTCCTCTTTGTCAAATGAGTGTTACTGACATTCAATGTTTCTAGAGTTCTGTGGAAGGATAAATCTATCATAGTGTTTCCCAAAACAATTTCATGAATCAGTAAAATTTCCAGAAGATTTTGGGATCTGACATGCGTGTTGCCAAGGTTTTATTTTGCTTATTAATCTTTAAGAAGGACCCTTTATATTGCCCTAATTTTTCTCAATTCACCTCAAACCCTGGCTAACAGTCATAGCACATCAGTCTTCCATTCGGAGACACGGAACTAGAGTGGTGTTAGAGAGAACAGGAAGAAATCAAGCTAGGCTTTGAATGGATAAGATTTGTGTGGGCAAAGAGAAGTATTTAAAAGGCCGGGCGCAGTGGCTCACACCTGTAATCCCAGCACTTTGGGAGGCCGAGGCAGGTGGATAACAAGGTCAGTAGTTCAAGACCAGCCTGACCAACATGGTAAAACCCCATCTCTACTAAGAAATAAAAAAATTAGCTGGGCATGGTGGCGTGCACCTGTAATCCCAGCTACTCGGGAGGCTGAGGCAGGAGAATTGCTTGAACCCAGGAGGCGGAGGTTGCAGTGAGCCGAGATTGTGCCACTGCACTCCAGCCTGGGTGACAGAACAAGACTCCATCTCAAAAAAAAAAGAAAAGAGAAATATTTTAAAAATACTCAAAACTGGCCAGGTGAGACCCCACCTCTATTTAAAAAAAGAAAAAACATTAGCCGGGCATAGTGGCTCATGCCTGTAATCCCAGCACTTTGGGAGGCCGAGGCAGGCGCATCATCTGAGGTCGGGAGTTTGAGACCAGCCTCACCAACCTGGTGAAACCCCATCTTTGCTAAAAATACAAAAATTAGCTGGGTGTGATGGCAGGCGCCTGTAATTCCAGCTACTCAGGAGGCTGAGGCACAAGAATCACTTGAATCCAGGAAGCGGAGGTCGCAGTGACCGAAATCATGCCACTACATTCCAGCCTGGGCAACAGAGTGAGACTCCGTCTCAAAAAAAAAAAAAATATTAGCCAGGCATGGTGGCATGTGCCTATAGTCCCAGCTACTTGGGAGGCTGAGGCAGGAGGATCGCTTCAGGCCAGGAAGTAGAGGCTGCAGTGAGTCATGTTTGTACCACTGCAGTCCAGCTGGGGTGACAGAGCAAGATGCTGTCTCTAAAAAAAGAACACACACACAAACAGAAATCTATCATGTGTTTTGTTTTGTTTTGTTTTGTTTTGTTTTGTTTTGTTTTGTTTGACATGGAGTTTCACTCTTTTGTTGCCCAGGCTGGAGTGCAGTGGCGCGATCTCGGCTCACTGCAACCTCAGCCTCCAGGTGCAATCTCAGCTCACTGCAACCTCAGCCTCCAGGTTCAAGGGATTCTCCTGTCTCAGCCTCCCGAGCTTAACTATTGTGAGCTCTATGAATTTTTGTCAGAATATCCTGACTTCCCAGATGACATAGCAGTCCAGTGAGAAAGTGGGACATACACTGGAGCCTCAGCTCATGCCCAGTTCCCACCACCACCTCCCCACCCACCTGGGATGGGTTTTGGGCTGCCTGCTTCTCAACCTTCTGGTGCCCCAGGCTCCACCCACCTGTAGCATCCCTGCCCCATGTCTGCACCACCGTCTGCTATGCTTTCGGTCTCTACCTCCACAGGGACCTGGGTGCAGGGAAGGTTGGGGTTGGGTACATGTACTCCATGGGCATTTTGGGCAGGGTACGGCAACCAGGCTGGCAGAGCCAAACGTATTGGGCAGGCCCCTTGGCAAGGGTTAGCATCTTGTCTACCTTTATCTAGTTACAAAGCACGTTTGGGCACAGAGGCTGCAATGCCTCCGGGGTCATCCATCTATCATGGATTGAGTGCCAGGTCTGTGGGACAGGGCAACTGACTTCACCGCACCCAGCCAGGGCATGCCAAATCGGGTCCAGCAGTTGGTGGAAGGAGGACCTTGGCAGCTAGTGGACCCCCTCATTGGGGGTCTGGTTTCTAGGTAGATAAGGGAACTTCAGAGAATAGCCTCATTCTGTGCCTTGGGAGAGATAAAAGGTGGAGAGACAGGAGGGAGTGGGAAGACCAGGGAGACCGAGAGGCTGCTTCTTTAGTTTAATCTTGTTTTGAGGTGAAATATTCTGGTTTCCTTCATCCTAAAGGTTCCTCTAGGCTGGGTACGGTGGCTCACGCCTGTAATCCCAGGACTTTAGGAGGCCGAGGCAGGTGGATCATTTGAGGTCAGGAGTTCGAGACCAGACTAGCCAACATGGTGAAACGCTGTCTCTACTAAAAAAAATACAAAAACGTTAGTAGGGTGTGGTGGCCTGTGCCTGTAGTCCCAGCTACTCAGGAGACTGAGGCAAGAGAATTGCTCGAACCCGAGAGGCAGAGGTTGCAGTGAGCCAAGATTGTGCCACTGCACTCCAGCCTGGGCAACAGAATGAAACTCTTGTCAAAAAAAAAAAAAAAAAAAAAAAAAAAATTATCTATGTTGTAGGGAAGGAACCCAGAGAATTTCACCCCAAAATATGTCACCCTGGTATGCTAATTATTTTAAGATCCCTTGAAAGACAGCAGGTGCTGGAAGAGATTCTACTCTAATCTTCCCTTGCCTACCTTAAGATTAGACCCACCAAAGAAAATGCAACTGCCTTCATTTCCTCCCTGAAATTTCATTATCCGGGAAAAGATGGATGGACTTTTTCACAAAATAATATCTGCCTTTTATGCTCATTCAAATTCCAAAGAGAGTCATTTACAAGTTAATTTCTGTTTACTTGGCACCATTCATTCTCTCAAATAATCTTGTTTTTTCTTTTTTCTTTTGAAGATAGAGTCTTACTCTGTTGCCCAGGCTGGAGTACAGCAGTGTAATCAGAGCTCCCTGCCGCCTTGACCCGCTGGGCTCAAGTGATCCTCCTGCCTCATCCTCCCGCGTAGCTAGGGCCACAGATGCGTGCCACCACATCCAGCTAATGTTTTTATTGTTTTTAGAGAGAAGGTCTCACTTTGCTGCACAGGCTGGTCTTGAACTCCTAAGCTCAAGCAATCCCCTTGCCTCCACTTCCCAAAGTGCTGGGATTACAGGATAGAGCCACTGTACCTCTCTAATAATCATTTATTATTTCTTAAAAATATTGCCTACTGGCCAGAAGCAGTGGCTCACACCTGTAATCCCAGCACTTTGGGAGACCAAGGCGGGCTAATCACAAGATGAGGAGATCGAAACCATCTTGGTTAACACGGTGAAACCCCATCTCTACTAAAAATACAAAAAATTAGCCGGGCATCGTGGCACATGCCTGTAATCCCAGCTACTCGGGAGGCTGAGGGAGGAGAATCACTTGAGCCACAGAGGCAAAGATTGCAGTGAGCTGAAATTGCACCACTGCACTGCAGGCTAGGGGACAGAGTAAGACATCGTCTCAAAAAAGGAAAAAATACATATATTGCTTACATTCCCCACTTCCCCCCTCCTGTATAGAAAGAGGACAGATAGGCCGGGCACGGTGGCTCATGCCTGTAATCCCAACACTTTGGGAGGCCGAGGCAGGTGGATAACCTGAGGTCGGGAGTTCAAGTTCAGCCTGACCAACATGGAGAAACCCCGTCTCTACTAAAAATACAAAATTAGCCGGGGTGGTGGTGCATGCCTGTAATCCCATCTACTTGGGAGGCTGAGGCAGGAGAATCGCTTGAACCTGGGAGGCAGAGGTTGCGGTGAGCTGAGATCTTGTCATTACATTCCAGCCTAGGCAACTAGAGCAAAACTCCGTCTCGAAAAAGAAAGAAAGAGGACAGGTGGCCAGGCGCGGTGGCTCAAGCCTGTAATCCCAGCACTTTGGGAGGCCGAGACGGGCGGATCACGAGGTCAGGAGATCGAGACCATCCTGGCTAACACGGTGAAACCCCGTCTCTACTAAAAAATACAAAAAACTAGCCGGGCGAGGTGGTGGGCGCCTGTAGTCCCAGCTACTCGGGAGGCTGAGGCAGGAGAATGGCATAAACCCGGGAGGCAGAGCTTGCAGTGAGCTGAGATCCGGCCACTGCACTCCAGCCTGGGCGACAGAGTGAGACTCCGTCTCAAAAAAAAAAGAAAAAAAAAAAAGAAAGAGGACAGATAAGTATCTGTACCCCACCGAGTTATGTATTGGGTAATCACTCTGATTCCTCCATGCTTATGGAGGAATTCCTTCCATGGTTCCTGTCATAAGCATACTCACGTATAGGCCCGTCCTTCATGGCCTCCTGGTTCCATTCTGTTAGAGTCTGACATTAGTGACTACATTTTAATATTGAAAACTTTTCTTTTTTGAGATGGAGTTTTGCTCTTGTTGCCCAGGCTGGAGTGCAATGGCACAATCTTGGCTCACCGCAACCTCTGCTTCCCAGGTTCAAGCGATTCTCCTGCCTCAGCCTCCTGAGTAGCTGGGACTACAGGCTAATTTTTGTATTTTTAGTGGAGACGGGGTCTTGCTATGTTGCCAAGGCTGGTCTTGAACTCCTGACCTCAAGTGATCCGCCTGCCTCAGCCTTCCAAAATGCTGTGATTACAGGCGTGAGCCACGGTGCCCGGTCTAATATTGATAACTTTCACAGAGGATTCACAGATGTTAGCCAAAGGACACAAAATTTCATTTAGACAGGAGGAATAAGTTCAAGAGATTGTTGCAGCCTAGCAGGTTCTTCTTGCTCACTGCCCCCAAAAAGAAAACCAATGGATCAAGAATAGCAGGTGTTGCAGCAAAGAAAGAGTTTGATTATCACAGGGCTAGCCAAGTGGAAGGATGGGAGAAATTCCTCAAATCTACCTCCCCGAGAATTCAGAGGTTAGGGTGTTTAAGGGTACTTTGGCAGGCTGGGGGCTGAGGAACCGAAACGATTGACAGAGTGGGAATGAAATCATAGTACTGTCTAAACGGTCTTTGTACAGCCGAGTCCATTTCCAGGAGTCTCAGGATCGGGTGGTGTCTCTTGGTCTGCCGAAATGCTAAATCTGAAGAATATCTCAAAAACCAATTATTTAGTTTTCACAATAGTGATGTTATCTAGAGTTACAGTTGGGGAAGTTAGAAATCTTGCAACCCCCAGTTATGTGACTCTGGGGTAGTAATCAACTTTTAGAAAATCAAGTTAAGCCATTGCAGGTCATTATTTATGCCTATTTTTTTGTTGTTGTTTTTAGACGGAGTCTCGCTCTGTCGCCTGGGCTGGAGTGCAGTGGCGCAATTTCGGCTCACTGCAACCTCTGCCTCCTGGGTTCAAGAGTTTCTCCTGCCTCAGTCTCCCGAGTAGCTGGGATTACAGGTGTCCACTACCATACCCAGGTAATTTTTGTTTTGTTTTGTTTTGTTTTTTTGAGACAGAGTTTCACTCTTGTTACCTAGGCTGGAATACAATGGTGTAATCTTGACTCACTACAACCTCCACCTCCGGGGTTCAAGTGATTCTCCTGCCTCAGCCAAGTAGCTGGGAATATGGGCGTACACCACCATGCCTGGCTAATTTTTTGTATTTTTAGTCGAGACAGGGTTTCACCATGTTGGCCAGGCTGGTTTTGAACTCTTGACCTCAGGTGATCCACACGCCTCAGCCTCCCAAAGTGCTGGGATTACAGGCATGAGCCACCGTGCCTGGTAACCATGCCTATTCTTTAGCGAAATCCAACCCCCTACTGTCAGAGGCGTTTGAACTAAAGCAACTACATCTTGAATAGGGTAAAATAAGGCTGAGACCTACTGGGCTCCATTCCCAGGAGGTTAGGCATTCTAAGTCACAGGATGAGACAGGAGGTCGGCACAAGATACAGATCACAAAGACCTTGCAAAATAGGTTGTGGTGGCCGGGTGCGGTGGTTCACACCTGTAATCCCAACGCTTTGGGAGGCCAAGGTGGGTGGATCACTTGAGGCCAAGAGTTCAAGACTATCCTAGTCAACAAGGTGAAACCCCATCTCTACTAAAGATACAAAAATTAGCCGGGCATAGAGGCATCCACCTGTAGTCCCAACTACTTGGGAGGCTGAGGCAGGAGAATCACTTAAACCCAGGAGACAGAGGTTGCAGTGAGCTGAGACTGCACCACTGCACTCCAGCCTGGGCAACTGAGTGAGACTCTGTCTCAAAAACAAACAAACAAACAAAAAACAGGTTGTGAGAAAGAAGCCAGCCAAAACCAAGATGGCCACAAGAGTGACCTCTGGCATCCTCAGTGCTCATAGGCTAATTATAATGCATTAGCATGCTAAAAGACACTCCCACCAGTGCCATGACAGTTTACAAACGCTACAGCAACATCAGGAAGGTACCCTATATGGTCTGAAAGGGGAGGAACCATCAGTTCAGGGAATTGCCCACCCGTTTCCCAGAAAACCCATGAATAATCCACCCCTTGTATAGCATATAATCAAGAAGTAACAATTAGTATAAGCAGCTGAGCCGCCCAAGCTGCTCTGCCTATGGAGTAGCCATTCTTCATTCCTTTACTTTCCTAGTAAGCCTGCTTTCACTTTATAGGTTCACCCTGAATTCTTTCTTAGGGTCTGGATCAGGACCCCTTTCTGGTCACACTACCATAATTCCAACCTTGTGACCTTATGTTAATCTTTTTTTTTTTTTTTTTTTTTGAGACAGAGTCTTGCTCTGTCGCCCAGGCTGGAGTGCAGTGGCCGGATCTCAGCTCACTGCAAGCTCCGCCTCCCAGGTTTACGCCATTCTCCTGCCTCAGCCTCCTGAGTAGCTGGGACTACAGGCGCCCGCCACCTCGCCCGGCTAGTTTTTTTGTATTTTTTAGTGGAGACGGGGTTTCACCATGTTAGCCAGGATGGTCTCGATCTCCTGACCTTGTGATCCGCCCGTCTCGGCCTCCCAAAGTGCTGGGATTACAGGCTTGAGCCACCGCGCCCGGCCTATGTTAATCTTTACAAATACGGTTTCAATTTTGTTTTTTGAGATGGAGTCTTACTCTACAGCCCAGGCTGGAGTGCAGTGGTGCAACCTTGTCTCACTGCAACTTCTGCCTCTGGGTCCCAGTTCAAACAATTATCTTGTCTCAGCCTCCTGAGTAGCTGGGATTACAGGCATGTGCTGCCATGCCCAACTAATCTTTGTATTTTGGGTACAGTCAGAGTTTCACCATGTTGGTCAGGCTGGTCTTGAACTCCTGACCTCGTGATCTGCCCGTCTCAGCCTCCCAAAGTGCTGGGATTACCACAATGCCCAGCCCCAGTTTCAACTTTTTTTTTTTTTAGTTGGAGTCTCACTCTGTTGTCCAGGCTGGAGTGCAGTGGCATGATCTCGGCTCACCACAACCTCTGCCTCCCAGGTTCAAGTGATTCTCCCACCTCAGCATCCTGAGTATCTGGGACTACAGGCATGTGCCACCATGCCTGGCTAATTTTTGTATGTTTAGTAGAGATGGCATTTCACTATGTTGGCCAGACTGTTCTCGAACTCCTGATCTCGTGATCCACCCACTTCGGCCTCCTGAAGTGCTGGGATTACAGGTATCAGCCACCATACCTGGCTGGTTTCAATTTTTGAACAAGGAGATTAGTTCAAGGGAGGGACTATTATGGCCCCTGCATAAAAATAAGCAAAAGCACCAGCCTGGCCAACTTGGTGAAACCTCATCTCTACTAAAAATACAAAATTTAGCCAGGCGTGGTGGTGGGCACCTGTAATCTCAGCTATTCAGGAGGCTGAGGCAGGAGAACCACTTGAACACGGGAGGCAGAGGTTGCGGTGAGCTGAGATTCTGCCACTGCACTCCAGACTGGGTGACAGAGCAAGACTCTGTCTCAAAAAAAAAAAAAATGGGATGACCAAAAGCAAGTTAGTCTGGTAGAAACAAGATGGAGTCAGTTATGTCAGATTTCCCTTACTACTGTAATTTCTGCAAAGGCAATGTCAAGATCTATGGTGTTATGGTTAATAACAATATATTATGGCCGGGAGGCCTGTAATCGCCAGCACTTGGGAGGCCAAGAGCGGGCGATCACGAGGTCAGAGAATCGAGACCATCCCTGGCTAACACCGGTGAAACCGCCCGCCTACTAAAATACAAAAACTAGAGCCCGGGGCGAGGTGCGGCGCTTGTAGTCCCAGCTACCGGAGGCGAGGCAGGAGAATGGCGTCAACACCAAGGCGGAGCTTGGCAGTGAAGGCGAGACCGGCCACTGCACCCCAGCCGGGCACAGAGCGAACTCCGCTCAAAAAAAAAAAAAAAAATAAAAAAAAAATACATATATAAGATACATGAAAATTGCTAAGAAGAAAAAATTTGGAGTATTCACCACAAACAAAAATAAGTGAGTAAATTTATGTTAATTATAATTAGCTTGATTTAGCCATTCCACAAGGTGTATATAGATAGCAAAACATTATGTTGTACACCAAAAAAACAAAAAAGGAAAAATAAAATTATTTTACTGGGAAACACATTGTGAATATTTTTGTTTTGTTTTGTTTTGTTTTTTGAGACGGAGTCTCGCTCTGCTGCCCAGGCTGGAGTGCTGTGGCCAGATCTCAGCTCACTGCAAGCTCCGCCTCCCGGGTTCACGCCATTCTCCTGCCTCAGCCTCCCGAGTAGCTGGGACTACAGGCGCCCGCCACCTCGCCCGGCTAATTTTTTTGTATTTTTTAGTAGAGACGGGGTTTCACCGTGTTAGCCAGGATGGTCTCAATCTCCTGACCTCGTGATCCGCCCGTCTTGGCCTCCCAAAGTGCTGGGATTACAGGCTTGAGCCACCGCGCCCGGCGAATATTTTTTTCCTTCCATTAAAGCAAAGGTTGGCCAGGCATGATGGCTCAGGCCTGTAATTGCAGTACTTTGGGATGCCAAGGTGACAGCGGTAGCAGGCAGACAAATCCTAGGCAGACAGGGGCAGATCCCCAGTGAAACCCAAACTTCAAGTCAAAGACAGTTTAGAGCCTAGCTACTGTGGGTAAGTCCACAGACTGGATTAAGAACCTGTCTTCCCATTTGGCACACTTTCCTCTGATGGATCCCCACCCTTCCCCTGTTTTACATGTACATACCCTTCCCTAATTGGTTTATTACACTGTCGTGCCCACCTTTGAGTGGTGCCTTTGTTTTAGCCTTTTTTGCTTACCCACAAACCAATCAACATGTACTCCCTATTCCGAGCACATTAAAGCCCCAGACCCAGCCACATTGAGCGAGAGACCATCTGACTTTAGGTAGGGGACCACCCTCGCATCCCCTCTCCACTGAGAGCTGTTTCGTCGCTCACTAAAATTCTTCTCCACTCTCCTCACCCTTTGATTGTCAGCATAACCTCATTCTTCTTGGACAGAGGATAAGAACTCGGGACCCACAAAGCACGTGTACAAAGAAGGCTGTACACCCTCCGCCAGTGGCGGGCAGCTGCCTCATGTGATGGGAAGCAGCAGCAGGGCTGAGCCAGCCCTGGAGCCATAGGCCAGAGCAAGGCGACAGGACTGATGGAGCTGTTAACATGCTGTTGTCCATCAGGCTGTAGACAAAGGGACTAAAAGAGCTAATTTGCATGCTGTAACACCCCCCCTGGGGCTTCAGGGTCATGGGCACACCTGCCTGGGTGCCACACTGTGTTCTCCTCATCTGGATGCCAGAGTCCACCGCGGGAGTCACTTGTGACATGCCTGGTCCAGCCACAAGCCCCACATGGAGCCCACTCCTCTGCCAGCACTTGGAACGGCCAGCCAGACCCCACACTCGCTCACTCACACAGTCCCTCCTGCCAGGGGCTAAACATGCAGTAGTGGTGGCCATGGGACCTGCACTGGAGTGCAAGCCAGGTGTGGCCCGGCAGGCTGAGTAGACAGGGTGTCTCCTGCAGCAAGCCCAGGCCTGAGCAAGGCCTGGGCAGGGGAATTGCCCCCGGGAATCTCCAGCTGGCAAAGTGACTAAGAAAAATCCTGCATCAAAGGTGGGAGGATCTCTTGAGCCCAGGAGTTTGAGACTAGCCTGGGTAACCCCATCCCTACAAAACATAAAAAATTAGCTGGTCCTAGTGGTGCCTGCCTGTAGTCCCAGCCACTTGGGAGGCTAAGATGGGAAGATGGCATGAGCCCAGGAGTTCCAGGCTGCAGAGAGTAGCACGCCACCACACTCCAGCCTGGACGACGGAATGAGACCCTGTCTCAAAAAAAAAAAAAAGAGTTTGATTTCTTTGATGTTAAGTGACCTCAATGAACATCAGGAGCCTGACCCACTTTGTTGGTTTTCTTTTCTTTCTTTTTCTTTCTTTCTTTTTTTCTAAGACACAGTTTCACTCTGTCACCAGGCTACAGTGCAGTGGCGCGATCATGGCTCACTGCAACCTCTACCTCCCAGGAAGCGATTCTTCTGCCTCAGCCTCCCGAGTAGCCGGGACTACAGGTGCACACCACCACGCCCACCTACTTTTTGTATTTTTTAGTAGAGATGGGGTTTCACGGTGTTGGCCAGGATGGTCTCAATCTCTTGACCTCGTGACACCCACCCACCTCAGCCTTCCAAGGTGCTGGGATTACAGGCATGAGCCACTGCGCCCGGCCCTGGTGTTCTCATTGAAAGGCAAAATTTCTTTTACTTACACACTGGGTGAGTGTTACCTGGTTGTTGGGCTGATTGACTGTGGCAGCAATAGAAATGCAAAGAGGTGTGTGGAATGGGGCTATGGGCTCTGAATATAGTCCTCTGTGGATGCCTTTGTGAATGCTGAGTACTCATTCAAATGCAGAATATTCTGCTTTTTGCTAGGAGCTGAGAAGTAATAGATTTATAGACCTCTTATTCTTGGTCACCCTTGAGGGTGGAAATTGCTTTATTATAATGCATATAATTCAATACATATTCTTCTGGATTTAAACTCAATCTTCTGGCTAGTGATCCTTAAATTTTTATCTCTAGCTCTGACTTTCCCACTAATTCCTAAATTTGAATTTCCACTGCCTGATTAACATTTTTGATTAGATATCTGAAGCTTAATGTACTCAAAATGGAATTCTGGATTTTCCCCCCACTTTTTTCTTTTTTTTGAGACAGTTTCGCTCCTGTTGCCCAGGCTGGAGTGCAGTGGCATGATCTCGGCTCACCACAACCTCCGCTTCCCAGGTTCAAGAGATTCTCCTGCCTCATTCTCCTGGGTAGCTGGGATTACAGGCATGCATCACCACACCCAGCTAATTTTTGTATTTTGGGTAGAGACGGGGTTTCAGTATGGTAGCCAGGCTGGTCTCAAACTTCTGACCTCAGGTGATCTGCCCACCTTAGCCTCCCAAAGTGCTGGGATTACAGGCATGTGCCCCTGCATCCAGCCAGTTTTCCCCCACTTCTGTTCCCCTCCTCAATCCCACCTTGGACTTCCTGGGTGCTTGGCACCTCATTTATCTAATCCCTCATCCATCAGCAAGTCCTGTGCACCTCCCCTGTGAGATATATCCAAGGTGCAGCATGTCTGGTCCAGCCGCAAGCCCCACATGGAGCCCGCTCCCGTGCCGGTGCTTGGAACGGCTGGGCCCCATTCCCCACTTCATTTCCACTGCAGCCACCGAACCGTTCTCCAGCATCTCTCGTCCTCCCCACTGCAGCAGCCCCCAACTGACTGCTTTCCCTCTGGCTTCGCTCCTATTAGAATATTCTTTTCACAGCAGATGATCCTAAAACATAAATCGTATCAGTTCATATGCCCTTTAAAAAGTTTCCTCATACTACTCTTAGCGGTGTATAAAGAAAGGAAAACAAACAAGAATTAAAAAACAAAAAAGTTCTGGCTAGGCATGGTGAGTCATGTCTGTAATCACAGCACTTGGGGAGGCTAAAGCAGGAGGATCCCTTGAAGCCAGAAGTTTATGACCCGCATGGGTAACATAAGCAGATCGCATCTCTATGAAAAACAAAGAAATAAAAACTGAGGCTTGGCACACTGGCTTATGCCTACAATCCCAACACTTTGGGAGACCAGGGTGGACAGATCACCTGAGGCAGGAGTTTGAGACCAGCCTGGCCAACTTGGTGAAACCCCATCTCTACTAAAAATACAAAAAATTAGCTGGGCGTGGTGGCACACACCCATACTCCCAGCTGCTTGAGAGGATGAGGCATGAGAATCACTTGAACCCTGGAGGCGGAGGTTGCAGTGAGCTGAGATTGCACCACTGTACTCCAGCCTGGGTGATGGAGCGAGATGCTGTCTCAAAAATAAATAAATTGATAAATAAAAATAAATTAAATAAATAAAACTTTCCATGTACTGATCCATGCTATAACATGGATGAATCTAGAAAACATGACGCTGAATGAAAGAAGCCAGTTTTAAAAGGCTGTGTGTTGTATGACTCTGCTTGTATGAAATGTTCAGAAGAGGCAAATTCATAGAAGCAGAAAGCAGGTTAGAGGTTGCCAGGGGCTGGGGCTGCGGGGGGCAGGCGGTGGGTTGGGGAGGGATGGGGAGTGACTGCAGAAAGGGTTTGGGGTTTCCTCTTGGGGTGAGGAAAATGTTCTGGAACTGGATAATGATGAAAATTCCACCACATTGAGTGTACTAAATATCACCGAATTGTACACATTAAAATGGCAACTTTTATTTTGTGAATTTTACCATTTTTTTCCTAAGAAACGTTTAATGACTTCTCGTTGCGATCTTAAAATAGAAACCAGGGCTGGGCATGGTGGCTTATGCCTATAAGCTGCGCTTTGGGAGGCGGAGGTGGGTGGATTGCTTGAGGTCAGGAGTTCGAGACCAGCCTGGGCAACATGGCAAAACCCTGTCTCTACAAAAAATACAAAAAAATTAGCCAAGTGTGGTGGCCTGCATCTGTGGTCCCAGCTACTGGGGAGGCTGAGGTGGGAGGACCACTTGTGCCCCGGAGGTGGAGGATACAGTGAGCCTTGATCACATCACTGTACTCCAGCCTGAGCAATAGAGCCAGACCTTGTCTCAAAAAAAAAAAAAAAAAAAAAGTACAATCCAAATTCCTAACTAAAGTCCACAGAACACTGCATGATCTCGCCACCCCACCTCTTCTCCTCCTCGTGCTCTGAGCTTTGCTCTACCTGCTCTAAGCTGTGGGCTGAGAAAGTGATGCACTAAAGTATGGCGCTTTGGGCTGGGCACGTAGTACCTGCACTTTGGGAGGCCGAGGTGGGCGGATTTCGAGGTCAGGAGTTCAAGACCAGCCTGGCTAACATGGTGAAACCCCCTCTCTACTAAAGATACAAAAAATTTAGCCGGGCATGGTGGCGTGCACCTGTAATCCCAGCTACTTGGGAGACTGAGGCAGCAGAATCACTTGAACCCGGAAGGCAGAGGTTGCAGTGAGACAAGATTGTCCCATTGCACTCCAGCCTGGGCGACAGGGTGAGACTCCATTGATTTGTTTTTCTAAGACCACCAGAGCGGGCACAAAAGAACCAGCGAGTAGGCAAGTGTAGGAGCAAGTTTATTTTGGTCACCTAGCTTCAAGGGAAGAAGGTGGGTAGGGAGAGGTCTGTCGGCCTCCGGCAAATGAGGCCCACAGAGTCGCCCATGGAGCTCTCAGACGGAGTTCCGACAGTCCCGACCGCAGTGGGGAAGCTGGGAAGTCCGTGCGTGGCATTCGTCCGGAGCGGCTTTTCTAGGAGTGGGAGGGCGATAGGCGGGGCATGGGCGTGTCGGGGGGCGTTCCGCAGGTGCGACCAGGTAAATCTTGGTCTCTTCGGATTGACATCACCTGGCGCATGCCTAGTTGGTCTGCACCTTCCCGGGTCGCCCGCTGCATTTTCGCGCGCGCGGGAAAAGTTGGGGGGGGGGAGATGAAGAACCCGGAAGTGCACCATCTTGCCTCCGTTCATCCAAACATCCATCTCAAAAAAAAAAAAAAGTATGGCACTCTGGCGTGCTGAGTATTTTGAACTAATGGAGATTGGAGGCAACCTCAGAACCAAGGTTTCTCTGACCTCCTACTCTCCTGTCTGTCACCCCTCTTTCTTCCCTAAAACACAAGAAGAGATCTCTCTGAATTTCCCTTGTCTGCCTAAAGACGTGAAACTGCCCTTGCAAAAATTATGACAGTGAGATGAATCTGACATAGTGCCTTCATCTTGCCTCTAACCTCACAAGCTAACTGTCTGTGCTCATTCATGGGCCTAGGCCAAGTTAACTATGGAAGTTTAGTTTACAGTTTAACTTTAAAAGATGGTTAACAGTTCCTTCCCAAAATGAATCCCGTCTTTGCTCTGGGACCGAAACCACCTTTGTAAATCTAACAAATTGGCCACAAGGTTGGAATTACAGTTCAGGAGTCATGCTGCCAGAGGTGACAAGATTTATAACCCACCCCTCAATTGCTCCTATAGGTAACATCATTATGATAAAATCTAAGAGTGGTATTTTAGGTATTTTTCAGACCTTGCATTCTGATGGACCAGCTGGCAGCACCTGGACCAGTAACCTATACCAAGAAACTGACTCAACTGGTCCTGCCACCCCACCCTGGAACTGACTAAGGGCAAGAAGACACCCTCAAGCCCCTGTGATTTCATTGCAGACCCAACCAGTCAGCATTACCTGTTCCCTAGCCGCCTGGAATACACAGAACTTAAAACCTGGCCTGACTCTGAAGAAGGTGCAGCCTCTTCAGGAGCAAAAGCCTTTTAGCACAAGGGCTAATTCAGGAAAAGTACAAAAGTTTACAGGCCTCATTTTTTTTTTCTGAGGCGGAATTTCGCTCTTGTCACCCAGGCTAGAGTGCAGTGCCGCAATCTCGGCTCACTGCAAACTCCGCCTCCCAGGTTCAAGCAATTCTCCTGCCTCAGCCTCCAGAGTAGCTGGGATTACAGGCGTCTGCCACCATTCCTGGCTAATTTTTGTATTTTTAGTAGGGATGGGGTTTCGCCATGCTGGCCAGGCTTGTCTCAAACTCCTGACCTCAGGTGATCCACCTGCCTCGGCCTCCTGAAGTGTTGGTATTACAGGCGTGAGCCACTGCGCCCAGCCTACAGGCCTCATTTTTTTATTCCTCAGTCAAAATGAGCTTTATTGCATCTTATGAAAAGAGACAGATACAGTGAGATGACCTACTTTCTTAACTAGAATTTTTCAGCAAAGAAATCATTACCCCTTGTTACCAAGAAAACGTCTGGGTCTGTCCTGAGCAAGCAGCATTCTAACCTTCTTACCTTGTTTTTAGATAGTGCTTTAGTTCACCAAGTGACCTTCCACGCATTAGTTCATTTTTTCCTTGAATTCATTTCTGTGGGTAGGTATTCCATTTTTTTTTTTTTTTTTTTTTTTTGAGACAGAGCCTTTCTCTGTTGCCCAGGCTAGAGAGCAACAGCGCGATCTCCTCTGCCTCCTGAGTCAAGTAATTCTCCTGCCTCAGCCTCCCAAGTAGCTGGGATT
>NW_016817144.1:303737-310404 GCF_001698545.2 Rhinopithecus bieti | reverse complement strand
TGATCCCCCCTCCTCGGCTTCCCAAAGTGCTGGGATTACAGGCGTGAGCCACCACACCCAGCCGATATTACTATTTTTAAAAAAGTGCTTAGAGGGCCGGGCATGGTGGCTCACGCCTGTAATCCCAGCACTTTGGGAGGCCAAGACGGGCAGATCACGAGCTCAGGAGATCGAGACCATCCTGGCTAACATGGTGAAACCCCATCTCTACTAAAAATACAAAAAAACTAGCTGGGCGTAGTGGCGGGCGCCTGTAGTCCCAGCTACTTGGGAGGCTGAGGCAGGAGAATTACTTGACTCAGGAGGCAGAGGAGATCGCGCTGTTGCTCTCTAGCCTGGGCAACAGCAAATCACTCCCGGGCTGTGAACCCGGGAGACGGAACTTGCAGTGAGCCGAGATTGCGCCACTGCACTCCAGCCTGGGCGACAGAGCAAGACTCTATCTCAAAAAAAAAAGAAAAAAAAAAGTGTTTAGAGGCAGTGTCTTGCTCTATTGCCCCAACTGAATTGCAGTGATGTGATCATAGCTCACTGCAGCCTCAAAATGCTAGGCTCCAGTGATCCTCCCACCTCAGCCTCCCAAGTAGCTAGGACCACAGGTGCACATCACTACACCCAGGTGTGTGTGTGTGTGTGTGTATGTATGTCTGTGTGTATATATATGTATGTGTGTGTGTGTGTATATATATGTATGTGTGCGTGTGTGTGTATATATATGTATATATTTTGTAGAGATAGGATCTCACTATGTTGTCCAGGATGGTCTTGAACTTTTGGCCTCAAGTTATCCTCCCACCTGGGCCTCCCAAGTAGCTAGGACCACTACACCCAGGTGTGTGTGTGTGTGTGTGTATTTTTTAGAGATAGGGTCTCACTATGTTGTCCAGGATGGTCTTGAACTTTTGGTCTCAAGTTATCCTCCCACTACCACCTCCCAAGTAGCTAGGACCACAGGTACACATCACCACATCCAGGTATTTTTTTTTTTTTTTTTGAAACAGGGTCTCACTACATTGCCCAGGCTGGTGTTGAACTTCTGTCCTCAAGTGATCCTCCTACCTTGGCCTCCCAAAGTGCTGGGATTACAGGTATCACTGTTATTCTCCCTTTGCAGATGGGGAAACTGAGGCTCAGAGAGACCACATTATTTGCTTAGAATCACGGAGCAAATTAGCTATAGAGCAAGGGCCGAATGTGTTCAAACTCAACTTCGAGCAAGTTGCTTGGCTTCACCAAGCCTCCCTCTCTTTGCTTCCCTCCAATCCTTTCCACGTACCTCAGAGATGACAGAGCAAAATGAAATGAAGTAATGCAAGCAAAGTGCCTGCCTCTGGTCATATACCTTGAATCTAGATTTGCTATTGTGATATTTCCATTTAATAAAACTGACACAGTGCTTCCAAGGTGGCCCATAATAGACTAAGAGAGGACTGACAGCTCCTTCTCTCTTGCTCCGCATCCAAGTTTCCTGAAAGGCCAGAGAGCTGAGGGCTGGGATCTCAGGGCCAGAAAGTCTGTAAATATGGGTCTTCCCAGCTTTTTCCTTGTGTTTTTCATACCACATATATGCTCACACACACACAGATGCTTGTGCAATGGAATTTCCAACTTGGACAGAGGGAAAGGAATGTATATTGAGGCCTACGATAGCCAGAAAAATAATCTGGCCTGGCCCTATTCCCAGGGCCAGGCGTCCCCGATGTCATCCACACCAAAGTCCACATTCAGTCACTCCCTGACCTACTGCCCACCCAGCAGCTCCACGGCTCTCCCGGAGCCACCCTCTTTTGGGACAGGGTGTACATTGGCTAGATTCAAAGGGCAGGAGGTGACAGGCCCCAGAGAGGAGAGGAAGGAAGGGAGGCCCTCTCCCTAACACACTGCAGGATAATCCCCTGGACCACAGCCCTTCAGCCAAGAAGCTCTGCTCACCACACCCTTGCAATGGTGTTCCAGAGACAAAGCAGCTCCCAGACGCTTGTTTACAACGTACGCAAATGAGGATTATCTCTCTTCTCTACTTTGCCTATATGACCATAGCAACCAGGTGTCTTTCAACTAATCCGTTTCTCAAAGCCTCAATCCCCTTAATAAGGAGCAGCTAATCTGGAGTCGCTTTCATGTTCTTATCCACACCGAACACTCTCTGCCTTGTGCCCTGGCTGTGTCCCTCGACAGTAACTGTAGACCCCACTCTTTCACATAAAATGAGCCCAGTGATTTCATTTTACCTTTTAGAAACCATCACTGAATGGCCGGGCATGGTGGCTCACGCCTGTAATCCCAGCACCTTGGGAGGCCGAGGCAGGCAGATCACAAGGTCAAGAGTTCGAGACCAGCCTGGCCAACATGGTGACACACCATCTCTACTAAAGATACAAAAATTAAGCCGGGCGCGGTGGTTCACACCTGTAATCCCAGCACTTTGGGAGACCGAGGCGGGTGGATCACGAGGTCAGGAGCTCGTAGACCATCCTGGTTAACACGGTGAAACCCCGTCTCCACTAAAAATACAAAAAAATTAGCCAGGCATGGTGGCGGACGCCTGTAGTCCCAGCTACTCAGGAGGCTGAGGCAGGAGAATTGCTTGAACCCGGAAGGCGGAGCTTGCAGTGAGCCGAGATTGTGCCACTGCACTCCAGCCTGGATGACAAAGCAAGACTCCGTTTTTTTTTTTTTTTTTTTTGTATTTTTAGTAGATACAGGGTTTCACCATGTTGGCCAGGATGGTCTCGATCGATCTCCTGACCTCATGATCTGCCCGCCTCGGCCTCCCACAGTGCTGGGATTATAGGCGTTAGCCACTGCGCCCGGCCCGACTCCGTCAAAAAAAAATAATAATAATAATACAAAAATTAGCTGGGCGTGGTAGTGGGTGCCCGTAATCTCAGTTACTCAGGAGCCTGAAGCAGGAGAATTTCTTGAACCTGGGAAGCAGAGGTTGCAGTGAGCCGAGACTCCAGCCTGGGCGACAGAGCAAGACTCCATCTCGGGGGAAAAAAATTAAAAAAAAACCATCACTGAGAGAACTCTATAGAGTTTAGGCCACTTAAAAACTGGTTTATAGGCCGGGCGCGATGGCTCAAGCCTGTAATCCCAGCACTTTGGGAGGCCAAGACGGGCAGATCACGAGGTCGGGAGATCGAGACCATCCTGGCTAACATGGTGAAACCCCGTCTCTACTAAAAAAAATACAAAAAACTAGCCGGGCGAGGTGGCGGGTGTCTGTGGTCCCAGCTACTCAGGAGGCTGAGGCAGGAGCATGGCATAAACCCGGGAGGCGGAGTTTTCAGTGTGCTGAGATCCGGCCACTGTACTCCAGCCTGGGCGACAGCGCGAGACTCTGTCTCAAAAAAAAAAAAAAACTGGTTTACAAAATGAAAAAACTATTTTAAATAAGTATATCTGTGCATATGAATATTACAATGCAATATTCTCTTTCTATGGATTATTGCCTTGTGAATGAATTAGTGTCTCACTACAAAAGGGGGCTGGACAGTATGCACGCCTGAACTTCCTAACTGATCTTATTTGGCTTTAAGGCCAAAATATCATCTCAAAATAATTTTAATGTAATGTTTAAAAAAAGAATTTAGCACAAGATGATAGGGAGAACAAAAGAAAAAAATAATTTAGGTTTTCTACCACAAAGAAATCACAAGGGTATAATAGAGAGGGGAAGGATAATATATGCATTAAAAGAAACTTAAAAGCCATATCAGCCAGACACTGTGCCTCATGTAACCCCAGAAAGGGGTGCTAAGGTGGGAGGATTGATTGAGACCAGGAGTTCAAGATCAGCTTGAACAACATAGCAAGACTCCATCTCTAAAAAAAATTAAAGGCCGGGTGCAGTGGCTCACACCTGTAATCTGTGCACTTTGGGAGGCTGAGGCGGGCAGATCACGAGGTCAGGAGATCGAGACTACCCTAGCCAACATGGTGAAACCCCGTCTCCACTAAAAATACAAAAATTAGCTGGGCGTGGTGGCACATGCCTGTAGTCCCAGGAACTTGGCAGGCTAAGGCAGGAGAATCGCTTGAACCCGCGAGACGGGGGGTGCAGTGAGCCGAGATCGCACCACTGCGCTCCAGCCTGGGCGACAGAGTAAGACTCCATCTCAAAAGAAAAAAAATTTTAAAATTAAAATAGTTTTAATTTTAAAAAAGGACATATCAACCAGTTGCAATATGGAAACTTTACTTGTATCTTAAACAACAAATCTTTAAAAATGTCTGACTTATGAAACAAACAGAAAGTTGATTTCCTTTTTTTCTCTTTGCTTTGCTTTTTTTTCCCCCCCCAACGGAGTCTCATTCCATGGTCCAGGCTGGAGAGCAGTGGCACAATCTTGGCTCACGGCAACCTCCACCTCCCGGGTTCCAGTGATTCTCCTGCTTCAGCCTCCTGAGTTGCAGGGATTACAGGTGTGTGCCACGATGCGTGGCTAAGTTTTGTATTTTCAGTAGAAATAGGGTTTTGCCAGGCCGGGCACTGTGACTCACACCTATAATCCCAGCACTTTGGGAAGCCGAGGCAAGTGGATCACCTGAGGTCAGGAGTTCGAGACCAGCCTGGCCAACATGGTGAAACTCTGTCTCTACTAAAAATACAAAAATTAGCCAGGCGTGGTGGCAGGCGCCTGTAATCCCAGCTACTCGGGAGGCTGAGGCAGGAGAATCACTTGAACCCAGGAGGCAGAACCCAGGAGGTTGCAGTGAGCCGAGATTACCCCATTGCACTCCAGCCTGAGGGACGAGAGCGAGACTTCGTCTCAAAAAAAAAAAAAAAAAAAAGAGAAATGGGGTTTTGCCATCTTGGCCAGGTTGGTCTCCAACTTCTGACCTCAGGTGATCCACTTGCCTCAGTCTACCAAAGTGCCAGGATTACAGGTGTGAGCCACCACACTCGGCCATCTTTTCTTTTTCTTTAAAAATAATTGTTTCAAAGAGACAATATTTTCTAGAATCTTCAGAGAGAAAAAAAAAAGAGAGAGACGTATCTTGCTCTGTCACCTAGGCTAGAGTGTAGTGGTGTGATCATAGCTCACCGTAACCTTGAACTCCTTGGCTTAAGGGATTCTCCTGCCTCGGCCTCCATCCTTCTCAGCCTCCCCTGTGCCACCATGCCTGGCTTTTTTTCTACTTTTTGTAGAGACATGGCCTCCATATGTTGACCAGGCTGGTCTCAAACTCCTGGCCTCAAGCGATCCTCCTGCCTCTGCCTCCCAGAGCACTGGGATTATAGGTGTGAGCCAACTCGCACAGCCAGAATGTGCATTTTTAACAAAATTCCCAGAGTACGAGAGACAGATTTCTTCAGGGAGGTCACATGCAACTTAGTGTCGGCATTTTCACACACCATTGTTGTATAGTCTTTCTAGAGAATGACTTATCAATATGCATCAAAAACCTTACAGTGCAGCCAGGCAGAGTGGCTCATGCCTGTAATCCCAGCACTTTAGGATGTCGAGGTGTGTGGATCACCCGATGTCAGGAGGTCAAGACTAGCCTGGCCAACATGGTGAAACCCTCTCTCTACTAAAAATACAAAAATTAGGGTGTGCACGGTGGCTTACCTCTATAATCCCAGCACTTTGGGAGGCCGAGGCAGATGGATCACGAGGTCAGGAATTCGAGACTAGCCTGACCAACATGGTGAAACCCTGTCTCTACTAAAAATACAAAATTAGCTGAGCGTAGTGGCATGAACCTGTAGTCCCAGTTACTCAGAGGACTGAGGCAGGAGAATCGCTTGAACCCAGGAGGCAGAGGTTGCAGTGAGCCGAAATCATACCATTGCACCCCAGTCTGGGTGACAGAGTGAGACTCCATGTCAAAAAAAAAAAAAATTAGCCAAGTGTGGTGGCGTGTGTGTGCCTGTAGTCCCAGCTACTTGGAAGGCTGAGCAGGAGAATCACTTGATCTTGGGAGCCGGAGGTTAAAGTGAGCAAAGATCATGCCACTGCACTCCAGCCTGGGTCCTGGGTAACAGACCAAGACTCCATCTGAAAAAAACAAAACAAACAAACAAAAAACCTTACAGTGCATACATGCTTTAATCCAACAATTGCATTTCAAGGAATTTATCAGAGATCTGTACAAAGATATATGTGACAAGCGTGTTCATCATGGTGTTCCTTATAGTAGCAAAAAGTGTGAGCTAAATAGCCAATAATAGAGCAGTAATTCAGTAATTTATATGAAGAAATTATATGCAATCTTTTAAAATTATGTTGTAAGGCAGGGCGCGGTGGCTCACGCCTGTAATCCCAGCACTTTGGGAGGCCGAGGCGGGCGGATCACGAGGTCAGGAGGCCAAGACCATCCTGGCCAACACAGTGAAACCCCGTCTCTACTAAAAATACAAAAAATTAGCCAGGCATGGTGGCGGGCGCCTGTAGTCCCAGCTACTCGGGAGGCTGAGGCAGGAGAATGGCGTGAACCCAGGAGGCGGAGGTTGCAATGAGCCGAGACCGCGCCACTATACTCCAGCCAAGGCAACAGAGCGAGACTCTGTCTCAAAAAAAAATAAAATAGGCCGGGCGCAGTGGCTCAAGCCTGTAATTCCAGCACTTTGGGAGGCCGAGACGGGCGGATCACGAGGTCAGGAGATCAAGACCATCCTGGCTAACACGGTGAAACCCCGTCTCTACTAAAAATACAA
>NW_016817144.1:301794-303525 GCF_001698545.2 Rhinopithecus bieti | reverse complement strand
AAATAAATAAATAAATAAATAAATAAAATAAATAAAATAAAAATTATGTTGTAAGGTTATTTATTAGCATAGGAAAATATACGTGATATATTTAATGGAAATAAACAGGCTTTAAAACAGCTTATGGATTCTGATACTATTTACTCAATGATACTATTTATACACAGAAAAATACTTTACATCATGATTATTTTGATAGGTAGCATTATGGGAGATTTTCTTTGTGTTTTCTATTCCCTAAATGTTAGACACAATAGTTATTTCCTATTGTAATTAGGAGAACAACTATTCTCTGTGTTTCGTTTTTTTAAAAAAAGGTGTAAGGAAGCAGTGCAATTTACAACAAAAACTATTCTCTTAACATGGGAAACAACAGAAAATGAGGAAATGTTCCCTTCGGATAATTTATCATTTCCCTTCCTTTATTTATTTAATTAATTAATTTTTTTGGAATGGAGTCTCACTCTGTTGCCCAGGCTGGAGTGCAGTTGTGCAATCTCAGCTCACTGCAACTTCTGCCTCCCAGGTTCAAGCAATTCTCTTTCCTCAGCCTCCTGAGTAGCTGGAATTACAGACGTGTGCCACCACGCCCGGCTAAACTTTTACATTTTTAGTAGAGACAGGGTTTCACCATATTGGCCAGGCTGGTCTTGATCTCCTAGCCTCAAGTGATCCACCTGCCTCTGCCTCTCAAAGTGCTGGGATCGCAGGTGTGAGGCACCGCGCCTGGCCAGGGAATCACTTGTTCTATGAAGCAGAAGAAAATCTCCTGAACCTGTGTCTTTATTTTATTGATAAGTCAGCCAAACCGTTTTAACCTGGTCTTCACAAAGACTGACTGGGAGACAAGGCCGAGGGTCCGAGTGGGCCTGATGGGCTTAATAAACTCTGGACTTTGGAAGGACAAGTGGGTACATCTGAGGAAAACTGCAGAAACCAGGGCCTTGGGAATGTCATCCCTCCCAAGATAATTTGCTGAGAAGCCCCTGTCTCCACACATTTGGACAGTGTTTAGCTCATGCTGGAGGATGGACTGGCCACACTAAATCTCAGCTTTCCTAAACCCACGGCAGCTCCCAATGGCAACCCGAGGTTAGGGAAGCCCAAGAGGAATGAGTCAGGCACTGGAGAAAAGACCTGAGCCCTGTGAGGGTCACCATCAGTAGCAAACATTTATGGGATGCCTGGTGTACAAGTAAGGCATGCAGAGCCAAGCTGGAGTTTCATCGTTGCCATTAGCTAGCAGCATGATTTGAATGAATGGCTCAAATGTTCCTTTGGTCCTGTTGTCCTCCACAACCTATCTCCAGCAAAGCCAGGCGGCTGTCCTCCACAGTCTATCTCCAATTCATCTGCTCTTCTCCATCCATCCCCCTTGATATGGTTTGGCTGTGTCTCCACCCAAATCTCATGTTGAATTGTAGCTCCTATAATTTTCATGTGTTATGGGAGGGACCCAATGGGAGATAGTTGAATCATGGGGGCGGTTTCCCCCATACTGTTCTTGTGGTAGTGCAGAAGTCTCACGAGATCTCATGGTTTCATAAGGGGAAACCCCTTTCACTTGCCTCTCATTCTCTTTTCCTCTGGGGCCATGTAAGACGTGCGTTTGTTCTTCCCTTGCCCTGATGATTGTGAGACCTCCCCAGGCACGTGGAACTGTGAGCCCATTAAACCTATTTTTCTTTATAAATTACCCAGTCTTGGGTATGTCTTTTTTTTTTTTTTTTT
>NW_016817144.1:269877-297961 GCF_001698545.2 Rhinopithecus bieti | reverse complement strand
TCCCTCCCTTCCTTCCTTCCTGAGACAATTTCACTCTTGTTGTCCAGGCTGGAGTGCGATGGTGCAATCTCGGCTCACTGCAACCTCTGCCTCCCAGGTTCAAGTACCTGAAATTACATGCATGCGCCTCCATTCCCAGGTAATTTTTTGTATTTTTAGTAGAGACAGGGTTTCACTATGTTGGCCGGGCTGGCCTTGAACTCCTGATCTCAAGTAATCCACCCGCCTCGGCCTCCCAAAGTGCTGGGATTACAGGCGTGAGCCCCCGCGTCTGGCCCACTTCACCATCTTCAAAATAAGGTGAACTAAGCCATTCTTTTTTTTTTTTTTTTTTTTTTTTTTTTTGGAAACAGACTTTCGCTCTTGTTGCCTAGCCTGCAGTGCAGTGGCGCCATCTTGGCTCACCACAACCTCCGCCTCCTGGGTTCAAGCTATTCTCCTGCCTCAGCCTCCCAAGTAGCTGGGATTACAGGCATGCACCACCATGCCCAGCTAATTTTGTATTTTAGTAGAGATAGGGTTTCTCCATGTTGGTCAGGCTGGTCTCAAACTCCCGATCTCAGGTGATCCGCCCGCCTCGGCCTCCCAAAGTGCTGGGATTATAGGTATGAGCCACCGTGCCTGGCTAACTAAACTATTCTTATGTAGCTCATGGGACTTCTATGATAATCAAAGGTGATGACTTGCTAGCAGTTGTTTTCTACGTGGTGTTAATTGCCATAAGTATACAATTTTTTTATTATTATTTGTAATTATCCTTTAAGTTCTAGGGTACACGTGCACAACGTGCAGGTTTGTTACATATGCATACATGTGCCATGTTGGTTTGCCACACCCATCAACTCATCAATTACATTAAGTATTTCTCCTAATGCTATCCCTCCCCCAGCCCCGCACCCCACAACAGGCCCTGGTGTGTGATGTTCCCTGTCCTGTGTCCAAGTGTTCTCATGTTCAATTTCCACCTATGAGTGAGAACATGCGGTGTTTGGTTTTCTGTCCTTGTGATAGTTTGCTCAGAATGATGGTTTCTAGCTTCATCCATGTCCCTGTAAAGGATATCATCCTTTTTTATAATGTTTTTATATGGCTTACTGATTCGTGTAATCAGATTGCTTTCTTAACATAGCAAAGCACATGTAGAGAAGACACTGCTGTATGTAACAAACATGACAAGTCTGCCTGGTACATAAGGAGCTTGGTACCAATTAGAGGAAGCCAATAGGTCACAGTGCTTTGGTGTATGGATGGGAGCTTGTATCAGGAGATCCAAAGCAAACAGGGGAAGGAGTTGGGTAGCAAAGGTACAATGGGGCCATTCCATTTTGGAGCATGGGGAGATTGCCCCTGGCCAGAAAGAGCAGGGCCATTTCTAGTAGAAACAAGGGGGATGGGTGTGGTGGCTCATGCCTATAATCCCAGCATTTTGGGAGGCTGAGGCAGGTGGATCACCTGAAGTCAGGAGTTCAAGACCAGCCTGGCCAACATGGTGAAACCCCTATCTCTACTAAAATTACAAAAATTAGCTAGGCATTGTGGTGGCTTGTGCCTGTAATCCGTGCTACTAGGGAGGCTGGGGTGGGAGAATGGCTTGAACCCAGGAGGCAGAGGTTGCAGTGAGCCGAGATTGCGCCATTGCATTCCAGCCTGGGCAACAAGAGCGAGACTCTATCTCAAAAAAATAAGAAAAAAAAAAAAAGTTCAAGGCTTGAAAAGACAGAGGTCAGGTATACAAGGTCTAGGTAACAAGAGCGGCAGAATCTCAACCCCAGAGGAACTGGTTCATGAGAGCCAACCTCGAGCACAGGTTTGTGAATCTGCAGCTGAGGATCCAGGTGGAGGGACTTGGCAGAGATCAAAACCCAGGCACAGAAGGACTGCTCAGAATAGGCAACCGGCTGGGTGTGGTGGCTCACTCCTGTAATCCCAGCACTTTGGGAGGTCAAGGCAGGTGGATCAACTGAGGTAAGGATTTCGAGACCAGCCTGGCCAACATGGTGAAGCCCTGTCTCTGCTAAAAATACAAAAAATTAGCTGGGCGTGGTGGTGCACGCCTGTAGTCGAAGCTACAGGGAGGCTGAGGAAGGAGAATCGCTTGAACCTGGAAGGTGGAGGTTGCAGTGAGCCAAGATTTTGCCACTGTACTCCAGCCTGGGCAACAGAGTGAGACCCTGTCTCAAAAACAAATAGCAGGCAATGACCACTATTTCTGTACTGTGTTCCACACTTTCAACGCATAATCACATGTCTTTAAAATTTTTTTTTTTTTTTTTTTTTTTTTATGAAGTCTCGCTCTGTCGCCCAGGCTGGAGTGGAGTGCAGTGGCACAATCTCAGCTCACTGCAAGCTCCACCTCCTGGGTTCACGCCATTCTCCTGCCTCAGCCTCCTGGAGAGCTGGGACTACAGGCGCCCGCTACTACGCCCAGCTAATTTTTTGTATTTTTAGTAGAGACAGGGTTTCGCCATGTTAGCCAGGATGGTCTCGATCTCCTGACCTCGTGATCCACCCGCCTCGGCCTCCCAAAGTGCTGGGATTACAGACGTGAGCCACCGCGCCTGGCCAAAAAAAAAAAATCATTTTGAGACAGTCTTGCTCTGTTGCCCAGGCTGGAGTGTAGTGGAGCGATCAAGGCTCACTGCAGCCTCAATCTACTGAGCTTAAGCATTTCTCCTGCCTCAGCCCGCCTGAGTAACTGAGACTATAGGTGTGCAGCACTACATCTGGCTAATTTTTTTGATTTTTTTTGTTTTTGTTTTTGAGACGGAATCTCGCTCTGTACCCCAGGCTGGAGTGCAGTGGTGCGATCTTGGCTCACTGCAAGCTCCGTCTCCTGAGTTCATGCCATTCTCCTGGCTCAGCCTCCCGAGTAACTGGAACTACAGGCGACCGCCACCATGCACAGCTAATTTTTGTGTATTTTTTGTAGAAATGGGCTTTCACCGTGTTAGCCAGGATGGTCTCAATTTCCTGACCTCATGATTTGCCCGCCTCAGCCTCCCAGAGTGCTGGGATTACAGGCCTGAGCCACCCTGTCTGGCCTTAATTTTTTTTATTTTTAATAGAGATGGGGTCTCGCAATGTTCCCCAGGTTGGTCTTGAACTCTGGAACTCAAGCAATCCTCTTGCCTCAGTCTCCTAAAGTTCTGGGATTACTGGCATGAACCACCGGTCCCAACCTCAGTATTGCCAACAGCCCTGTGAAAAGGGGAAACTGAGAGGTGCAAAGATGTTAAGTGATTTGCTTGTAGTCACTCTGCTGTGGGGCTGAGCTTGGTTTTGAATCCAGGACTGCTAACTTCAATACCAATGGAAATGGGTATCAGAAACGAGGAGGGAGGGGGAGTTGAGGGGTGCTGAGGAAAGAAGAAACTGGCAAAGTGGGGCCCAATCCTACCATCGTTTTTGAAAGGGGCCCATGGAGGGGACCCTTGTTCACACATGGGCAGGACTGAGTCTTGCAGGCAGGGACCCTGTGAAGCCAGACAGTTCCGGACACAAGGGAACTATTGAGAACAAATCCCAATTCAGACAATCATTTCAGCACCTTTCCAGAAATGCGTGAGAAGTCTGCTGCTGGGAAAACTTGAAAAATGCTAGTAAGGCTGAAAATATCTATAAGCAAAGACAATTTTGCAAGATGAGTCGGTAACAACATGGGAAAGTGCTTATGATATAATGTCAGGAAAGAAGGACATATGATGACTATTCTGTACAAAACGCATAGAGAGAAACATATAGGAAAGGGACCAGGGGTTGTTAGGTTGTGGGATACGATCTTTTTCCTATGATTTCCCAAAATTTCTATAATGTGTTACATTTAAAAAATTATAAATAATCATGGAGACTGTAAAAACAGGAATAATGCTTTGTTTTTTTAAACTGATGTTTATTTTCCCTCAACCTTATTTCCATTTCCCGTTTAAAAGCCTGTGGAAGAACAGCTTAAGAGCCTTTTTTTTTGGGACAGAATCTCGCTCTGTTGCCCAGGCTGGAGTGCAGTGGTACGATCTTGGCTCACTGTAACCTCCATCTCTTGGGTTCGAGTGATTCTCCTGCCTCAGGCTCCCGAGTAGCAGGGACTATAGGCATGGGCCACCATGCCCAGCTAATCTTTGTATTTTTAGTACAGTGGGGATTTCACCATGTTGGTCTTTTTTTTTTTCTTCTTCTTTTTTTTTTTGTGACAGGGTCTCCCTCTGTCACCCAGGCTGGAGTGCAGTGGTGAAATCATGGCTCAGTGCAGGCTTGACCTCCTGGGCTCAAGTGATCCTTCCACCTCAGCCCCGCAAGTAGCTGGGACCACAGGCTGGCGCCCCCACACCCAGCTAATTTTGTGTCTTTTGTAGAGATGAGGTTTTGCCAGGTTGCTCAGGCTGGTTTTGAACTCCTGGGTTCAAGCAATCCATTCACCTTGACCTCCCAAAATAGTAAGATTACAGGCATGAGCCGCTGCGCCTGGTCTAGACCCATCTTCAATGGCAGTCTGAGTGCTGTGTTCTTCAGTAGGGACCTGCTGAATAGGGACAGAGGGCACCTGCATACCTTCCGACAAGTCTGCAACCTCGGATGGCAGTTCATTTGCCCTTAAGGTCCTCCTTGGTCACTGGCTTTCAGCAGTGACCTGTTCTTTTTGAATACTGTGAACCCAAAATATCTGAGACAGGTCTCAGTCAATTTAGAAAGTTTGTTTGTTTGTTTGTTTTGAGACAGAGTCTCACTCTGTCGTTCAGGCTGGAGTGCAGTGGCACAATCTTGGCTCACTGTAGCCCCTGCCTCCAGGGTCCCAGTGATTCTCCTGCCTCAGCCTCCCAGATAGCTGGGATTACAGGTGCCCACCACAATGCCCAGCTAATTTTTGTATTTTTAATAGAGATGGGGTTTCACCATGTTGGCCAGGCTGGGCTTGAATTCCTGACCTCAGGTGATCTGCCCGCCTCAGCCTCCCAAAGTGCTAGGATTACAGGAGTGAACCACCACGCCTGACCTAGAAGGCTTATTTTGCCAAGGATAAAGACATGCTGTGACACAGCATCAGGACATGCTCACTGATTGATGTGAGACATCAATCAATACATGTAAGATTTACACTGGTTCGATCTGGAAGGGCGGGACAACGCAAAGGGTGGGACAACTCGAAGGGTGAGAGGTACTTTCAGGTCATAAGTAGATTTTAAAATATTCTGACTGGAAATTGGTTGAAAGGAATGTCTGGATTAGAATAAGAGGTTGTGGACACCTAGGTTATTTCATACAAATGAAGCCTCCAAGTAGCAGGCTTTAGACAGAATAGAGATGTTTCTTATGGGACTTAAGGTCTGTGCTGGTGTTAATGCTGGAGGGGTATAAGGAGGCATGTCCAACCCTCTCTTCCATCATGACCTGAACTGGATTTTCAGGTGACTCTGGAATACCCTTGGCCAAGAGGACGGGTCCATTCAAATGGTTGGGAGGCCTTAGAATTTTATTTTTAGTGTAAAATATCTTTTTTTTTTTTTTTTTTTTTTTGAGACTAGGTCTTGCTTTGTGGTCCAGGCTGGAGGGTAGTGGCGCCATCTCAGCTCACTGCAACCTCCGCCTCCTGTTTTCAAGGAATTCTCCCACTTCAGCCTCCCTAGTAGCTGGGATTACAGGTGCGTGCCACCACGCGTGGCTAATTTTTGTATTTTTTAGAGATGGGGTTTTGCCACATTAGCCAGGCTAGTCTCGAACTCCTGACCTCAAGTGATCTGCCCACCTCGGTCTCCCAAAGTGTTGGGATTACAGGCGTGAGCCACTGTGCCCAGCCTATAATATCTTTAGAATCTCTGCAGAAGGAGAGCTCAGGCATGAGATCCTATGGTGATCACGGGAGATGGGGCTACACATGTACAGAACTTCCCAGCCAGCACCCACCACATCAGACCCACTCAGGAGCTTTCTTGTTGCTTGGGATGGCAGCGTCCGCACAGTGCTGAGGAGAATCTTTGTGACCAAGAGCCATGGTAGCCCGGTGACCATGAAACACATCTGTGACGGGCTGGTGGTCAGCCCCAGTATCAGGAACCATCAGAAGACATGGCTCCCAGAAGGCTGCCTGGATCTGGTTAGTGAAGGTTCCAAGAGTGAAGTGGCCAACAGTGAGAATGGCTTCAGTGGCAGCAGTAAACTTCAGCACCGCCCGCTGGCCAGTCTTCCTAGAGGGTATGACATGGGCAACAGCTGGGGTTTCAAAGGCCACAGTGGCATGAGTGGCCAGAAAAAGCTTCTCCCAGGTCCTCTGCAGTTATTTTTGTTTGTTTTGTTTTTCTTTTGTTGTTTTGAGACAGAGTCTTGCTCTGTCACCCAGGCAGGAGTACAGTGGTGCAAACATAGCTCTCTGCAACCTCAAACTCCTGAGCTCAAGTGATCCTCCCGCCTCAGACTCCCAAGTAGGTAGGATGGATGAGTGCCACCACGACTGGCTGATTTAAAAAACGTTTTTTTTTTTTGTAGAGACGAAGTCTTGCCATGTCACCCAGGTTGGTCTCAAACTCCTGGGTTCAAGCTATCCTCCTGCCTCAGCCTCCCAAAGTGTTGGGATTACAAGCGTGAGCCACCTTGCCCAGCCTGCTTCAGATTTATAAGGTAGATGCCATCACTTTTCTTTTTGGAGATGTCCTGTTCCATTTGGAAGTCAAGATTGGTGCCACCTAAGTGGGTTTCTGCCACAAGGAATTTGACAATATCTTTCTCCTTCATTTGCAGGATATCAAGGGTACCAGACATTGTAAACATTTCCCTTTATGTGACAAAAGAACCCAGGACAATGCTGTAGGGACCCCTCTCTGAATAGCGTAGAAAGCCAAAAAAAGTTTATGCGTCAGTTATGAGTCTCCTCTTTCAAGAAGAGTATGTAATAGACTAAGATTATAACTAAGAACATTGTGCAGGGCTGGGTGTGGTGGCTCAGGCCTGTAATCCCAGCACTTTGGGAGGCTGAGGCAGGAGGATCACTTAAAGCCAGGAGTTCAAGACCAGCCTGGGCAAAGTAGTGAGACCCCATCTCTAACCCCCCAGAAAAAAAGCACTGTGCACAGTGATGTATACTCAGTGACTGGTGCATAGGTGCATAGTAGATGTTCAATATTTAAATAAATAATAAGAGACTGGGCATGGTGCCTCACGCCTGTAATCCCAGCACTTTGGGAGGCCAAGGTGGATGGATCACCTAAGGTCAGGAGTTCGAGACCAGCCTGGCCAACATGGTGAAAACACATCTCTACTAAAAATACAAAAATTAGCTGGGCATGGTGGTAGGCTCCTGTAATCCCAGCTACTGGGGAGGCTGAGGCAGGAGAATCACTTGAACCAGGGAGTTGGAGATTGCAGTGAGCCAAGACTGCACCATTGCGCTACAGCCTGGGTGACAACAGCGAAACTCCATCTCAAAAAAAAAAAAAAAAAAAAGAGTGATTGTGCAATCATTGTGCTAAGGTGGTTGGGTTAGGACGAGATGTTTTCTTCATCCAAAATTAAATTTGCTCTAATGTTACATTGGCTTTCAGAGCCATAAAGAAACCACAACACTTTAGTAAAGGCCTATTTGCTAGGATTCTTTACACATTAGACTGTGAAACAAAATTCTTAGCTAAGGCTGGGTGCAGTGGCTCATGAGTATAATCCCAGCACTTTGGGAGGTCGAGAGAGGTGGATCACTTGAGGTCTGGAGTTCAAGACCAGCCTGGCCAACATGGCGAAACCCATCTCTACTAAAAATACAAAAGTAGCTGGGCATGGTGGCACACACCTGTAATCCCAGCTACTTGGGAGGCTGAGGCAGGAGAAATGCTTGAACCCGGGAGGCAGAAGCTGCAGTGAGCTGAGATGGCGCTACTACACTCCAGCCTGGGCAACATAGTGAGACTGTCTTAAAAAAAAAAAAAGTTAGTTGAAAATAACTCAATATAGGCTGAACACACTTTCTTTGTATGCAAAGATGATGCTCCAGTTCACCTTTTAGGAAGCACAGTCATCTGTGTGGAGAGACACTCTTGGGCCCCGTTTCCTCTTAGATGTACTCTATCACCAAACAGAAGTTTCTGTGACATTCAGGGTCAGAACAGGAGCCTGGAGCTGTAAACTTCCAGCTGTAATGGCGCATCTGGGGGCCAAGATCAGGGCCCTGGCCTCATCAGCTTAGAGACTTTAGACTCTGTTATGAGGAGACCAAGGAATGTCGCAGTGGCCCCTGGCAGGGAGCAGGCATTGGCTGCATTTGGTGGCTTTGTGGAGTCCCCATAGACTGTCAGCATTTCAGAGGCAGCCCTGAGACATCAGGGACCTGGTTCCAGGGAAGCTGAGGGGCAGGATGGCATCAGACAAGCTGGAGTTTTGGAAAGGGGAGGGCGGACGGGCAGAGTAGGCGTCGCCAGTGGGCAAGGCAGGGATCAGTCCCCATCCAGGACTGGCCACATAGTTGATGCTCAGTAAATATTTAAATAAAGAAGTAATAAGAGGCTGGGCACAGTGCCTCATGCCTGTAATCCCAGCACTTTAGGAGACAAGCCTTGGAAGCACTATTCATGACTCCAAGCAGTGGCGGTGCCAAGGAAGTGACTGAAGGGTTGGAATCCCTCCCACAATCTCCATTAGTCCCACCGAAGCTGCCCCAAGCAAGCGTATTATCTTTCCCAGTCGCTATCAAGACCAGCTAGCCCCTGGCTCCATCCAACCCACTTGCCTCCCCCAAATCCCTGCTAAGCAGAAATTTCAGAGCATCACTGGCTCCAGCGAAAGCTGTAGGACAAGAAAGGTTCTGTTGGACTAAATACTTACATTTGGGAAACGTTACCCCCGTCTCAGCCTCAGTTTTCCTATTGGTAAACAGATAACTTTTACCTGTGGTTCTTAGGGTTACTGAAAGAACCAAGTCAAAGAAATATGTATTTCCAAGATTCTAAGGTACTTGTTCTTTCACATATTATTTATAACATTGACATGTGCCTTACAACCAATGGCCTCTTTTATTCAACGTTATTTTATTTTATTTTATGAGACCGAGTCTCGCTTTTGTTGCCCAGGCTGAAGTGCAGTGGCGTGATCTCGGCTCACTTCAACCTCCACCTCCCAAGTTCAAGCGATTCTCCTGCCTCAGCCTCCCGAGTAGCTGAGACTACAGGCACCCACCACCACGTCGGCATAATTTTGTATTTTTAATTGAGACGGGGTTTCACCATGTTGGTCAGACTGGTCACGAACTCCTGACTTCATGTCATCCGCCTGCCTTGGCCACCCAAAGTGCTGGGATCAACGAATTTATAAAACCATTGCTTTTCTGTGACTTTGCCACCTTTCCCTCTCCAGAAGGGCCAGTAGCGCCCCCTGCTGCCTAAGCCGGCGCACTCCACTCTGCCCTAGTGGAGGGGGGCCGGGTGATGGGGGCGGCAATAACGGGAGCGGTCCCTTAGGTTAGAGCGGTGCCTCCAACCCCTGATCCCCGTCATCACAGCCCATTTGTCAGGCCCAGGGCCAGGGACTCGGCCAGATACAGGGAGACAACCCCACAGGAACGTCATGGAAGGCGGTGCAGTGGAGACTTGCTGGTGTCCTGTCCCAGACCATCATGACGTCCATCTGTGCTGCTGCCAAGTTAAACCAGAGCGTGCTGGTTAACCTGGATTTGACCTTGGAGTTCTGGCCTCTGATTTGCCTTCCCTAGGACTCCATGTGTTCACTCTGCCTACAGATATTCTTGATGCATCTGCTAGTCTGATTTTGGACTTCTTAGATGTCTTGGTGTTTTTTGTTTGCTTTTTTTTCCAGACAGAGTCTAACTCTGTTGCACAGGCTGGAGTGCAGAGGTGTGATCTTAGCTCACTGCAACCTCTGCCTTCCGGGTTCAAGCAATTCTCCTGCCTCAGCCTCCCAAGTGCTGGGTGGGACCACTGGCACGTGCCACCATGGCTGGCTAATTCTTTGTATTTTTTGTAGAGATGGGGTTTCGTCATGTTACCCAGGCTGGTCTTAAACTCCTGAACTCAAGCAATCTGCCTGCCTCAGCCTCCCAAAGTGCTGGGATTATAGGTGTGAGCCACCACACCTGGCCTTTATTTATATTTGTTTAAGTACATTTAAAAATTAAAAAGGATCAATGCTACAATTCACAAATTTCTTCTTCCTCAGGGAAAACTCAGTTCTGAAGACTTTTCAAATGATTGAATGAGGTCCACCCAGGTTATTATATTTTTGGGGAGGATTAGCACAGGGTCTTACTCTGTCACCCAGGCTGGAGTACAGTGGCGCCATCTCAGCTCACTACAACCCCTGCCTCCCAGGCTCAAGTGATTCTCACACCTCAGCCTCCCAAGTAGCTGGGATTACAGGCGCACACAACCACACCCGGCTAATTTTTGAACTTTTTTGGTAGAGATGGGATTTTGTCATGTTGCCCAGGTTGATCTCAAACTCCTGGGCTCAAGCGATCCTCCTGCCTTGGCCTCCCAAAGTGCTGGGATTATAGGCTGACCCACCTCGTTTGGCCTCCACCCAGATTATTGAGGATAATTTCCTTTTTGTAAACTCAACTGATAATAGATGCTAATCACATCTACAAAATACCTTCTAGGCCAGACACAGTGGCTCACGCCTATAATCCCAGCACTTTGGGAGGTGGGTGGATCACCTGAGGTCAGGAGTTTGAGACCAGCCTGGCCAACATAGTGAAACCCCGTCTCAACTAAAAATAAAAAATTAACCAAATGTGGTGGCAAGCGCCTGTTGTCCCAGCTACTCGGGAGGCTGAGGCAGGAGAATCACTTGAACCCGGGAGGCAGAGGTTGCAGTGAGCCTTGATCACACTACCGTATTCCAGCCTAGGTGACAGAGTGAGACTCTGTCCTAAAAAAAACAAAACAAAACCTTCCAGCAACACCTAGATTAGTTTTAACTGAATAATGAGGTACTATAGCATCGCCAAGATGACGGAGGGAGCGATCACAGATGGGTACTGGGTACCACCCATGTTGATGAACAGAAGGCCAAAGCAGCACTCCATTCTCTGGCAAACTCAATGGGCTGAAGCCATGCTGTCTTCCCTGGTGTGTTCTCATACAAGTGGGAAGCAAGGCCACTCTCCCGACTTTACCAACATACTTTCCCACGTGGACAAAGTAAAAAGGAAAATCATTGCTTCTGGGCCTATATCTTATAAAATTCGAATTGAAAACAGCTCTAGTCTAATGCAGTGGCTCATGCCTATAATCCCAGCACTTTGGGAGGCCGAGGCAGGAGGATTGCTTGAAGCCAGCCTGGGCGACATGGCAAGACCCTGTCTCTATAAAAAAATTCAAATATTAATGAGGTGGGGTGGTGCAAGCCTGTAATCCCAGCTATTTAGGAGGCTGAGGCAAGAGGATCACTTGACTCCAGGAGGTAGAGGCTGCAGTGAACTCTGATCGTACCACTATACTGCAGCCTGGGTGACAAAGTGAGACCTGTCTCTAAAAAAAAGTTATATATATAAAAAGAAGAAAGCTTTCTAGATTTTATTCATATTTAGCCTAAGGACTGAGACAGCTCAGGCCAGGGACACTGTGTTCCAGATGGCTGGGTTAGAAACTAGACCAGTAGACCAGGCGTGGTGACTCATACCTGTAATCCCAGGACTTTGGGAGGCCAAGGTGGGTGGATCACTTCAGGTCAGGAGTTTGAGACTAGCCAGGCCAACATGGTGAAACCCTGTCTCTATTAAAAATAGAAGAATTAGCCAGCCATGGTGGTGGGCGCCTGTAATCGCAGCTACTCAGGGGGCTGAGGCAGGAGAATTACTTGAACCTGGGAGGCAGAGGTTGCAGTGAGCCGAGATCACACCACTGCACTCCAGCCTGGGCTACGAGTGAGACTCTGTCTCAAAAAAACCAACAAAAAACTAGCCAAGTGTAGTGGCACATACCTGTAATCCCAGCTACTGTGGAGGCTGAGGCAGGAGAATCTCTTGAACCCGGGAGGTGGAGGTTGCAGTGAGCTGAGATTGTGCTACTGTACTCCAGCCTGGGTAACAAAGCAAGACTCCGTTTCAAAAAAAAAAAAAAAAAAAAAAAAACTAAACTGGTAAGAGGGACAGGCACCACCCCCATGTTCCATCACCTGGGGCTTATTATTGTGCCAAATTTGTCTGCCTGAAGCTGTCTTCCCTTAGGATGCATTATTTCCTAGTGGTTTACACCCACAATCCCAGCACTTGGGGAGGATGAAGAGGGTGGATCACTTGAGGCCAGGCGTTCAAGACCAGCCTGGGCGACAGAGTGAGACACCCCCCCAACCTCTACAAAAAAATACAGAAAATTAGCTGGGCATGGTGGTGGCACACACCTATAGTCCCAGCTATTTGGAAGGCTGAAATTGGAGGATAGGTTGAGCCTGGGAGATTGAGGCTGCCAGTGAGCTGTCATTGCACCCCTGCACTCCAACCTTGGCAACAGAGTGAGACCTTGGCTCAAAGTAAATAAATAAAGATGTATAATTAAGAGCTTATGAATAGATACATCTCTCACATGTCATTATTTGTTTTTCCGAAACGAAGTCCAAGAAACTGTTTGCCTTTAAAAAAAGGGAAAGGTGGTATGGACAAAAGATTTTACTTTTCTTTTTTTCCTTTCTTTTGTTTTTTTAGATGGAGTCTTGCTCCAGGCTGGAGTGCAGTGGCGCGATCTCAGCTCACTGCAACCTCCAGCTCCTTGATTCAAGCAATTCTCCTGCCTCAGCTTCCCAAGTAACTGGGATTATAGACACGTGCCACTACGCCCAGCTAATTTTTGTATTTTTAGTAGAGACGGGGTTTCACCATGTTGGCCAGGATGGTCTTGATCTCCTGACCTCATGGATCCTCCTGCCTCAGCCTCCCAAAGTGCTGGAATTAAAGGCATGAGCCATCATGCCCGGCCAAGATTTTACTTTTCACTTAGCTTTTATATGTCATTTTGGATTTCCAAATCTATATATCTATATCTATCTATCCACAAATATATATATATATATATAGAATTTTGTCAAGTATCAACCAAGATGCCCTAACATAATTTAACGTAGTTTAATTAATTTCACATACCTAAGTCACTTTAGTTTACTTATTTATCTGTTTCTGTGACTGTCCTTCTGTTACCCAGGCTGGAGAGCAGTTGCATGATCTCGGCTCACTGCAACGTCTGCCTCCTGGGTTTGAGCAATTCTCCTGTCTCAGACTCCCAGATAGCTGGGATTACAGGTGCACCCCACCATGCCCGGCTGACTTTTTTTTTTTTTGGTAGAGACAGGGTTTCACCATGTTGGCCAGGCTGGTCTTAAGTGATCCTTTCTCATCGGCCTCCCAAAGTGCTGGGATTACAGGTGTAAGCCACCATGCCCAGCCCACTTAACTCACTTTAATTTAGTACTTACTATATTTGAAATGCTTCTGATAACTCTCCATGAAGGAAAAGTAGGATATATAAGAATTGGGAGGAAAAAGTACATCTATCACCTTTGGCAGTCAATATATTTATATTCTGGAAAATCAAGCTAAAAATGACTTGAGTTTGCCATGGGATTAGCAAGATTTCAGGTTGTAAGAGTCAACTGAATTAATATAAACTAGACTGAGCATGGTGACTCATGCCTATAATTCCAGCACTTTGGGAAGCTGAGGCTTTTTTTTTTTTTGAGACGGAGTCTCACTCTATCACTCATGCTGGAGTGCAGTGGCGTGATCTCAGCTCACTACAACCTCTGCCTCCTGGGTTCAAGCAACTCGCCTGCCTCAGCCTCCTGAGTAGCTGGGATATAGATGCATGACACCATGCCCAGCTAATTTTTTTTTTTTTTTGAGCCGGAGTTTCTCTCTTGTTGCCCAGTCTGGAGTGCAATGGTGTGATCTTGGCTCGCTACAACCTCCACCCCCCAGGTTCAAGTGATTCTCCTGCCTTGGCCTGCCAAGTAGCTGGGATTATAGGCATGCACCACTGCATCTGGCTAATTTTGTTAGTAGAGACGGGGTTTCTCCATATTGGCCAGGCTGGTCTCCAACTCCGTCCGCTTCGGCCTCCCAAAGTGCTGGGATTACAGGCATGAGCCACCGCACTCGGCCTATATATATATACTTTTACTAATATATATATGTATATATGTGTATATATAGTATATACATGTATATATACTAGTAACAGTATATATATACACATTTTCACTACACTAGTCAAAGTATACACACACACTTAGCAGTATATATATTATATATATATATTCCAGTGTATATATCTACATGTAAAAGATAGATATAGATATATAAAATATATATGGATATATATATACTGGAAAAGTCAGTGAGGAGAAAACGATCCATTGACAATACCAAACCAACCAGGAAACATTTAGGAACTAGCTTCACTTTCAACATGTAACCGGAACAACACTGTAAATGTTGTTGCCTAGGAATTAGAAGTGAAACACCACGCCCAGATGGCTCAAGCTGGTGGCCAGAGATAAGAACTTAAAGGCATCTCTCCCACCTAGCAGACCAGGCCCCCTGTTTTCCCATGGCTTCCTTTAAACAGACTATTCAGGCATTTGCCCACCAACTTAAAGGGGCTTTAAGTTCAACTTTAAGTGACACCCTGTTTGTTGCAGGTGGTAAACGAATTTACCAAGACAGCTGTAGGTAAAGAAAGGCAGATTTGGCCGGGCGCGGTGGCTCAAGCCTGTAATCCCAGCACTTTGGGAGGCCGAGACGGGCGGATCACGAGGTCAGGAGATCGAGACCACCCGGCCAAACACGGGAAAACCCCGTCTCTACTAAAAAAAAAAAAAAAAAAAAAAAAAAAAACTAGCCGGACGAGGTGGTGGGCGCCTGTAGTCCCAGCTACTCGGGAGGCTGAGGCAGGAGAATGGCGTAAACCCGGGAGGCGGAGCTTGCAGTGAGCTGAGATCGGGCCACTGCACTCCAGTCCAGGCGACAGAGCGAGACTCCGCCTCAAAAAAAAAAAAAAAAAAAAAAAAGAAAGGCAGATTGAACTACTCTTCCTCTTTCTCTAAGCGGCCTGAGGTAATCTGTGAAAATGGTTCGCTATTCACTTGACGTGGAGAACTCCACAAAATCATGCAAATCAAGAAGTTCAAATCTTCATGTTCACTTTAAGAACACTCGTGAAACTGCCCAGGCTGTCAAGCGTATGCATATACAAAAAGCCACGAAGTATCTGAAAGATGTCACTTTACAGAGACAGTGCATACCATTCCAACGTTGCAATGGTGGAGTTGGCAGAGGTGCCCAGGCCAAGCAGTGGGGCTGGGCACAAGGTCGGTGGACCAAAAAGAGTGCTGACTTTTTGCTGCACATGCTTAAAAATACAGAGCGTAATGCTGAATTTAAGGGTTTAGATATAGATTCTCTGGTCATTGAGCATATCCACGCGAACAAAGCACCTAAGAAGCGCCGCCAGACCTACAGAGCTCATGGTTAGATTAACCCATACATAAGCTCTCCCTGCTACACTGAGATGATCCTTACTGAAAAGGAACAGACTGTTCCTAAACCAGAAGAGGAGGTTACCCAGAAGAAAAAGATATCCCAGAAGAAACGGAAGAAAGAAAAACTGATGGCATGGGAGTAAATTCAGCATTAAAATAAATGCAATTAAAAGTGAAAAAAAAAGGCCGGGCGCGGTGGCTCAAGCCTGTAATCCCAGCACCTTGGGAGGCCGAGACGGGCGGATCACGAGGTCAGGAGATCGAGACCATCCTGGCTAACACGGTGAAACCCCATCTCTACTAAAAAATACGAAAACTAGCCGGGCGAGGTGGTGGGCGCCTGTAGTCCCAGCTACTCGGGAGGCTGAGGCAGGAGAATGGCGTAAACCCGGGAGGTGGAGCTTGCAGTGAGCTGAGATCCGGCCACTGCACTCCAGCCTGGGCAACAGAGTGAGACTCCGTCTCAACAACAACAACAACAACAACAACAACAAAAAAGTGAAAAAAAAGGCAGATGTATTAGAGAAAGTGTGAAAATATGTTGCAAGGGTGCAGTGGGCAGCATAGCAAAGAAGGGACTGTCTGCCAAGAGGTAGGGGCTGGAGGGAGGTTTTATAGGGTCTTGCAGGAGGGGGCTACATGCAGAACAAGGTTGTAATGCTGGGGCTACATGCCAAACAGGTCATTATGCCCCCAAGTTTGTGATTAGCAATTTCTCAGAACAATTGTTTGTTATTCTCCCCCACCTGGGACCCCGTCCTCATTTCACTTACTTATCAGGACTCCATACTATTCTGTTATACATACCACTAGTTGCCTCTCTCACTCTCTGCCTGACTCTTAATTTCTGGCTTGCCTGACCTGAGGACAGAGGATGGCACTCCTGAAGCATGGTGCCCTTCCTTCCCAGGATCTGTAAGTAATAAACCTTTGATCATATTTCCTACTGTGGTGGATTGAATGGGTGCCTTTCATCTGAAGAACCAGGGGCTACCTAGGTTTTCCAAGGACACTGGAAAGAACACAAGGCTAGGCTCTCAGCATCAAAGCGATGGTTAGACAGTCATAAACTGAACACAGACCAGACAACAGCCACAAGGAGCGTCTGCCAGGATAAACACATTTCCCATGCGAAGGAACCCCTGGGCACAGGTTGGACAACTAAGCATTAGACCTTCCACCAGGTTAAAGAAGTACCCCATGAGACACGCACTGTAGACACCCATGCCCAGCTCCCTTCATTTCCCATCAGGGCAGGGCTGCTAGCTGCTCTGGTACTGAAACCCCAGTTTAGCTGAAGGCTGTCAAAACAGACACATAGGAGCCATTCATTGAAAATAAATGTTTCTTGGCCGGGTGCAGAGACTCATGCTTGTAATGCCAGCACTTTGAGAGGCCAAGATGGGTGGATCACATGAGGCCAGGAGTTTGAGACCAGCCTGACCAATGTGGTGAAACCCTGTCTCTAATAAAAATCCAAAAATTAGCTGGGTGTGGTGGCGCACGCCTATAATCCTAGCTACTCGGGAGACTGAGGCACGAGAATTGCTTGAACCTTGGAGGCAGAGGTTGCAGAGAGCTGAGATGGCCCCACTGCACTCCAGCCTGGGCAACAGACTGAGACTCTGTCTCAATAAAAAAGAGAGAGAAGAAATGTTTCTCAAAAGGGAAATAATATAGCCATTCTAAAACAACACTGACTTGGAAGACTGGTGTGTGATTGAGACCTTAATTCTTGAAATAGTATAGAGCCACATTGTTTTCATCCTTTTTAATTAATTAATTAATTAATTTATTTATTTATTATTATTTTTTGAGATGGAGTCTCACTCTGTCGCCCAGACTGGAGTGCAGTGGCACGATCTTGGCTCACTGCAACCTCCGTCTCCCGGGTTCAAGCGATTCTCCTGCCTCAGACTCCCGAGTAGCTGGGATTACAGGTGCCTCCACTAAGCCCAGCTAATTGTTTTGTATTTTTAGTAGAGGTGGGGTTTCGCCATGTTGGCCAAGCTGGTCTCGAACTCCTGACCTCATGATTCACCTGCCTCAGCCTCCCAAAGTGCTGGGATTACAGGTGTGAGTCACCGTGCCCGGCTGTTTTCACACCTTTTTTTTTTTTTTTTTTTTTTTTTTTTTTTTGAGACAGAGTCTGGCTCTGTCTCCCAGGCTGGAGTGCAGTGGCCGGATCTCAGCTCACTGCAAGCTCCGCCTCCCGGGTTCCCGCCATTCTCCTGCCTCAGCCTCCCGAGTAGCTGGGACTACAGGCGCCCGCCACCTTGCCCGGCTAGTTTTTTGTATTTTTTTGTAGAGACGGGGTTTCACCGTGTTAGCCAGGATGGTCTCGATCTCCTGACCTCATGATTCGCCCGTCTCGGCCTCCCAAAGTGCTGGGATTACAGGCTTGAGCCACCGCGCCCAGCTGTTTTCACACCTTTCTCAAAGTGGCAGAAGTTTTCTTCATGTGAAGTTCTTCCAATTCAGAGGCTTTATATATAGGACAGATACTATTCTATATATAAAAAGTGCAATTGCTTTTGTGCAAATTAAAAGAAAATGGCATATATACATAAACACATTTGTTGATATATGACAGGAAAGTTTCTGGAGGGATACATAAGCCATTGTTAGTTTTATTTTATACCTTTGTGTACTGTTAAAATGATTTTACCATTAGTATACCAGAAAAAGTCATCACTATTGATCATCTAGGGCCAATAGAACCTTCAAATTTTAAAATATTTCCTGTAAAGCAATTTATAATAGTAAGAATAAGGGATAGTGAAAACAACTTTATTAGAAACTTTAACAAGAATGCTTTATCTCATTACTGGGTCAGTATATAAACATGGTGTTATTTTCCTATGTTAAAACCTCTCTCATGATCCATCCCACAAGCCCCTCCTATTTCTGCCCCATTTCTCTGCTTTTTTTTTTTTTTTCTCTGTGAGAGGGGTTCTTGCTCTGTCACCCAGACTGGAGTACAGTAGTATGATCATAGCTTGCTACACCCTTAATGTCCTGGGCTTAAGTGATCCTCCCACTTCAGCCTCCCAAATAGCTGGGACTACAAGTGCATGCCACCCCGTGCTTGGCTAATTAAAAAAAAAAAAAAAAAAAGGCTGGGCGCGGTGGCTCACACCTGTAATCCCAGCACTTTGGCACAGTGGCTCACACCTGTAATCCCAGCACTTTAGAAGGCCGAGGCGGCGGATCACAAGGTCAGGAGTTCAAGACCATCCTGGCTAACACGGTGAAACCCCGTCTCTACTAAAATACAAAACAAAATTATCCGGGCGTGGTGGCGGGCGCCTGTAGTCCCAGCTACTCAGGAGGCTGAGGCAGGAGAATGGTGTGGACCCAGGAGGTGGAGCTTGCAGTGAGCTGAGATCGCACCATTGCACTCCAGCCTGGGCAACAGAGTGAGACTCCATCTAAAAAAAAAAAAATTATAGAGATAGGGTCTCACTATGTTTCACAGGCTGGTCTGTTACTCCTGAGCTCATGGGATCCTCCACCTTGTACTCCCAATCTCTGCTCCTCTTGAGAGCAAAATCCCTTGAGAGAGTTGTCAATACTCCCTCTTTCAATTTGTCTCCCCCATTCTCTCCTAAACCCCCTGTAATTAGGCTTTGAGCTCCCACCACTCTTCTGAAACTGCCCTTGTTCCAGTTGCCAAGGACTTTCATGTTGCTAATCCAGTGGTCGTCTCAGTCTTTACTTGTCTTGAACTGTTGGTGGCATTTGACATGGTCGATCATTTTCTCTGTCTATTTTCTTCATTTGGCTCCTCCAGTTCTATTTCTTGCTAGTTTTCTTCCTACCTTGCTGGACCCTCATTGTCAGTTTCTTTTGCTGGTTTCTCTTCATCTTCCAAACAATGAATGTTGAAGAGTGCTGGGGTGTGGTCCTCGAATCTCTCCTCCATCTATAGTCACTTGCTTGTGATCTCATGCAGTTTCTTGGGTTTGAATATTATCTATGTGCTAACTCTCAAACTTAATTTTCCAACCTGGATCACCCCCACTGGACTCCAGATTTGTATACCCAGCTGCCCTCCTTTTTTTGAGACAAGGTCTGGAGCTGTTACTCAGGCTGGAGTATAGTGGTACAATCATAGCTCACTGCAACCTCTGCCTCCTGGGCTCAACCTCCACCTCCCAGCTCAGTCTCCTGAGTAGGTGAGATTACAATCATGTACCACCATGCCTGGCTAATTTTATTATTTTTTCTTTTTGTAGAGATGGGGGTCTCACCTTATTGCCCAGGCTGCTCTTTAACTCCTGGGCTCCAGTGATTTTTTCACCTCAGTCTGTCAAAGTGAAAAGACTGGGATTACAGGCATGAGCCACTGCACCTGGCCTGAATATCTACTAGGTATCTCAAGCCTAAAAAGTCTACAATTAAACTCTGATCTTCCCCAACCTGTTCCTCCCTTAGTCTTCCCTGCATCAGCTAATGACAATTCTCCTTCCAGTTGCTCAGGCTAAAACTTTGGAGTCATCCTTAATGACTCTTTTTCTCTTGCACACTCTCTGCATTTTATCCACCTGCAAATTCCATCATCTCTATCTTCAAAATATACAGAATCTGACTCCATTTTGCTGCTTCCACTGCTAGCCTCCAGGCCCATGGTGCTGGCCACTATTTTTCACTTGGAAAATTGCAGTAGCCTCTTTTATTCCCCCTTTTTTAAAAAACTTTTTTTAAAAAATTATTTTTTTGAGACAGAGTCTTGCTCTGTTACCCCAGGCTGAAGTGCAATGGTGTGATCTTGGCTTACTGTAACCTCTGCCTCCCAGGCTCAAGCAATTCTCATGCCTCAGCCACCCAAGTTGCTGGGATTATAGGCGCCTGCTACCATGCCAGGCCTACTTTTTATATTTTTAGTAGAGATGGGGTTTCACCGTGTTGGCCGGGCCACTCTTGAAGTCCTGACCTCAAATGATCCGCACGCCTTGGCCTCCCAAAGTGCTGGGATTACAGGTGTGAGTCACCACACCCAACCTCTACATACATTAGCTCCTTTAATCCTCATTTAAAAATTCTTGTGGTAGATATGAAGAGTCTTCAAAAAATTCACTGAAATGCATATAATGAATGAAAATACTATACATGGATTTCAAACATTTTTTTGTACCAAAATAAAAGCATACTAATTTGTCATAACCTTTTGCAACAGGATCTGGTTTGAGGCACTAAGGATAAGACATTTGTTTGAAAAGAGCCTCTATCAGAGCAACATGAATTCTGCTAAAAAACCACTTTTTTTTTTTTTTAAATAGGGCCTTACTCTGTTGCCCAGGCTGGAGTGCAGTGGCATGATCACATCTCACTGCAGCCTTGACCTCCTCCACTCAAGTAATCCTCCCACCTCAGCCTCCCAAGTAGCTGGGGTTACAGATGTGCACCACCACACCTGACTAATTTTTTTGGGAGGAGGGGGATGGAGTTTCACTCTGATCGCCCAGGCTGGAGTGCAATGGCATGATCTCGGCTCACTGCAACCTCCACCTCCCAGGTTCAAGTGATTCTCCTGTTTCAGGCTCCTAAGTAACTGGGATTAAGGTGTGTGACACCAGGCCTGGCTAATTTTTGTGTTTTTAGTTGAGATGGGGTTTCCCCATGTTGGTCAGGCTGGTTTCAAACTCCTGACCTCAGGTGATCCACCCACCTCAGCCTCCCAAAGTGTTGGGATTACAGGCGTGAGCCACCATGCCTGGCCAATACCACAGTTTCTTTACCCACTTGTTGATGGATGGACATTTGGGCTGGTTCCACATTTTTGCAATTGCGAATTGTGCTGCTATAAACATGCGTGTGAAAGTATCTTTTTCATATAACGACTTCTTTTCCTCTGGGTAGACACCCAGTAGTGGGATTGCTGAATCAAATGGTAGATCTACTTTTAGTTCTTTAAATAATGGCCACACTGTTTTCCAAAGCAGTTGTACTGTTGACATTCCCACTGGCAGTGTAGAAGTGTTCCCTGTTCACTGCATCCATGCCAACATCTATTATTATTTTTATTTTTTGATTATGGCCATTCTTGAGGAGTAAGGTGGTATCACATTGTGATTTTGATTTGCATTTCCCTGATCATTAGTGATGTTGAGCATTTTTTCACATGTTTGTTGGCCATTTGTATATCTTCTTTTGAGAATTGTCTATTCATGTCCTTAGCCCACTTTTGGATGATGGGATTGCTTTTTTGGCAACAGTTTTTGATGCTCAAGGCATTTGGCTTGTTGACTTTCTGGAGAGCCAAAGAACAATAACATCTGCTTATTAGGAGAGTGTTTTAAGGAAGTTAGTCAAAGCTTCTCCAGAAAAATGGCTGGCAGTTGTACTGGAGAGTTCTCCACCACTGCAATGCTTCTGTTCATTCCTCTCATCAAACAAGGGCAATTTTACAAGAATGTCAATGAGAAATCATTAGGAATGTACCTTACAGTCCCGATTTGAGCAGTTTAGAAATATGTTTCACAAAATATTAAATATTTTAATCTCTTGACTCATGTATTAGTCAGAACTCCTCTGGTTGCAAGTGACAGAAATCCAACATAGACTATGGAAAAAGAAAATTACCTTAAAGAATTAATTGATCCTGGGCTGGGTGCCATGGCTGGCTCATGTCTGTAATCTCAGCACTTTGGGAGGCCGAGGTGGGTGGATTATTTGAAGTCAAGAGTTCAAGACCAGACTGACCAACATGGTGAAGCCCCATCTCTATAAAAATACCAAAATAAAATCAGCTGGGCGTGGTGGTGTGCACCTGTAGTCCCAACTACTCGGGAGGCTGAGAGAGGAGGCTCTCTTAAGCTCCAAGACAGAGGTTGCAGTGAGCTGAGATTGCGCCACTGCACTCCTCTTTATAGAGGGAGACTCTGTAAAAAAAAAAAAAAACAAAATAAAAATAAGAATTGATCCTGGATCCAGGAGCTCAAAGCATGTGCCCAGGAAACTGAGGTTCTTGGCTCTCCCTGCCTCTGACTTCGTTTCCAGCAGTCATCCTCCTTCTGTTTGCTGGGGAAGATGCCCTGCCAGCTCCAAGCCAACAGGAGTTGCACCGTGCCAGTCCTCAGAGTCTTCCCGAGTCCACAACAATCCAACAATCCCCTCAAAAGACTCTGAATAGAGGCCAGGTGTGGTGGCTCATGCCTGTAATCCCAGCACTTTGGGAGCCCGAGGCGGGTGGATCACTTGAGGTCAGGAGTTCAAGACCAGCCTGGCTAATATAGTGAAACCCCATCTCTACTAAAAATACAAAAATTAGCCAGGCGTGGTGATGAGCTCCTGTAATCCCAGCTACTCGGGAGGCTGAGGCGGGAGAATTGCTTGAACCTGGGAGGTGGAGATTGCAGTGAGCCAAGATTGCGCTACTGCAGTCCAGCCTGGGCAACACAGCGAGACTCTGTCTCAAAAAAAAAAAAAAAGACTGATAGAGCTGCCTAGGTCCTATGCCCATTCCTGAGCAACCTCATGTTCAAGGATGAGTACTCTAACTGGCAAAGACAATGCCATGTGTGTACCAGAGGGTTTCATTTCTTCCTGGCTCGGGAGAAACTACATTCCCCAGATACTCTTATGTCTGGTGGAAGCATGTGACTGGTTCTGAACAACGAATGTGGCACAAGAGAGGCTTACAGCTTCTGAGCTGGATCCTAAAATGCATCCCCCTCCCCCCATCTTCCATGCTGTCTCTTTGCTTATCTATGGTGGATGCAGGCTCAGGTCTAATCAAGGGCTCCAAGGAAGCCCTAAGTAACACTGGAAGCGATAAAAGGAAGGAGCTTGGATTTCTGCTTAGAGGAAAGTCTTCTCAGGTCCTCCCCCAACAACTTCCCAAAAAACCCTCATTGAGCTGTGATATAACCAAGAAACAAACTTCTTATTCTATTGAGCCACTGAGATTTGTGGTTAGTGGTTATCAATCGACCGTGAGTAGATTAGCTCAACTGCTCACTCCTGAGATAGGAGAGGTGGGACTTTTGCTTTAAAACAAGGCATACTGGACAGGTGCGGTGGCTCATGCCTGTATTCCCAGCACTTTGGGAGGCCAAGGCTGGCGGATCACTTGAGGTCAGCAGTTCAAGACTAGCCTGGCCAACATGATGAAACCCCATCTCTGCTACAATTACAAAAAATTGGCTGAGCATGTTGACATGCACCTGTAGTCCCAGCTACTCGGGAAGCTGAGACAGGAGAATCCCTCGAGCCCAGCAGGTGGAGGCTGCAGAGAGCCGAGATTGTGCCGCTGCACTCCAGCCTGGGTAACACAGCAAAACTCTGTCTCAAAAATAAACCAAAAATAAGGCACACCAGAGCCATAAAGTGTAGGAGGGGCTGTTCCCAATGGAAAGGCATGTGGGTCAGACAATAAAAGAGCAGATAAATAACCCACTTATCTTGAGTTTGGGAATCAGTCCAAAGGAAATAATCAAAAGGAAACTAAATTATTTTGAATAAAGATGTTCATTGCAGAGTCATTTATAGTAGCAACAGATTGGAAATGTCTCAGAAGCTCAAAACATGGATGTGATAAAGCAAAGTATAGTTGATCAGTATAATGGACCCATGGATACGTGGAACTGTGTATCAGAAACCTTGCTGAATGACAGATGTTAAGCACAAAAGGATTTAGTCCTCTCCTTACCCCTTACAAAGGCGCTGGGGGTTGGGCCTCCCCCAGCAGCTGAATTGAGGAGTGGAATCTTCAGAACTGGGGACCTGAATCAGGGAGTTCCCCCTAGATCTGGAGGAAGAAACTGAGCCAAAAGTTGCTCAGCAAACTGGGCTTCACATTCATGAGAAGAGACCCAGGAAGAGACATGGGATCAAGGTGTGGAACTGGGGAGAGAAGACAAAACTTTGATCAGATGAGGATCAAATTGGGAGGCAGGGAGGGTGTGTGGGCTGTTAGATGATGCTCAGGATTGGCTTTTGAGGGTGGCTGGGCTGGCTAAGCAAAGGACCGGAACTGGGGCAGGAATCAAACCCTTCTGAGTCCTCCTCTAGGCAGGGCAGGGCATCCTTTCACTCACCTGGTGAACTGCCTTTTTGTTTGTTTGTTTTTTGAGATGACGTCTTGCTCTGTGGTCCAGGTTGGAGCGCAGTGGCGAGATCTGGGCTCACTGCAACCTCCACCATCCGGGTTCAAGTGATTCTCCTGCCTCAGCCTCCAGAGTAGCTGGGATTACAGGTGTAAGCCACCATACTCAACTAATTTTTTTTTTGTGAGATGGAGTTTTGCTCTTGTTGCCCAGGCTGGATTGCAATGATGCAATCTTGGCTTACCGCAACCTCCACCTCCCGGGTTCAAGCAATTCTCCTGCCTCAGACTTCCTGAATAGCTGGGATTACAGGCATGCACCACCACGCCCGGCTAATTTTGTATTTTTAGTAGAGACGGGTTTCTCCATGTTGGTCGGGCTGGTCTCGGACTCCCGACCTCAGATCATCTGCCCACCTTGGCCTCCCTAAGTGCTGAGATTACAGGCATGAGCCATCACACCTGGCCAATTTTTGTATTTTTAGTAGAGACAGGGTTTCACCATGTTTGCCAGGCTAGTCTCGAACTCCTGACCTGAGGTGATCCACCTGCCTCGACCTCCCAAAGTGCTGGGATTACAGGCATGTGCCACTATGCCTGGCCTGAAATATCTTTTTTGAGACAGGATCTCACTTTGTCACCCAGGCTGGAGTGCAGTGGTGTGATCTCGGCTCACTGCAACCTCTGCCTCCCGGGCTCACATGATTCTCCTGCCTTAGCCTACCAAGTAGCTGGGACTACAGGTGCGTGTCATCTCGCTGGCTTTTTTTTTTTTTTTTTTTTTTTGTAGAGATGGGGTTTCACCATGTTGGCCAGGCTGGTCTTGAACTCCTGATCTTAAGTGATCTGCCTGCTTCGCCTCCCAAAGTGCTGGGATTACAAGTATGAGCCACCGTGCCCGGCCTAAAAGCTTCTCAGATGATTCTGATCTGCATCCCTTAGATGCAAGCCGTTAAGGTCCTAGCCATTTGCTTATACAGTGGTTGATTTAGAAGGTACAAGGAATAGAGGCCATGGCTGATGTGCGTCAGTGTGTTTTAGACATGGGAATGTAGTGAACTCTGTGCAAATTTTGCAGAATAAAGGAAGGTGGTGTCCTGTGTTTCCTAGTGGTCAGGAAGCACAGCGTTCTCTACAATGTAATTGATGCATTTCACCAGGCACCAGGTGGAAAGGTCCAGTATCGGGGATGAAGCGTGACATCTTGGGATACTTCCTCCTGTACCATGATGGTGTGATGGTCACAGGCATGGAGAGGGCCCTCTCCATTAGGACTATTGCTGTCTATCCTTATCCAGTACCTGTAACTCAAGATCTGATGAATTTGGGAGACCATCTCTAGACCACAGGGCCACCAAAAGTTCCACGGGCCCATGGTCAGGATTTTGAAGGACACACAGTGGCATACTGAGTAGTGTCCTGCCTAATCCCAGCACTGATGTGCAGGTTACTACTGCCAGGACATTGATGGCTGTACTGGTGGAGGAGGATCCTGTGCATTTTTTTTTTTTTTTTTTTTTTTGATGGAGTCTCGCTCTGTTGCCAGGCTGGAGTACAGTGGCGCGATCTCGGCTCACTGAAACCTCCACCCCCCCGGGTTCAAGCAATTCTCCTGCCTCAGCCTCCCGAGTAGCTGGGTCTATAGGCACGTGCCACCATGCCCAGCTAATTTTTGTATTTTTGGTAAAGACGGGGTTTCACCATGTTGATCAGGCTGGTCTTGATCTCTTGACCTCATGATCTGCCTGCCTTGGCCTCCCAAAGTGCTGGGATTACAGGTGTGAGCCACTGCACCCGGCTGATCCTGTGCATTTTTTAAGCTTTGAGCAGGCTTGGAGCTCAGCCAATTGGATGATGGCCTTGCAGAACTGTTTAGACTTGCAGCAACAGAGCCGGCATGCCTGCAGAGTTCCCAGGCCACGGTGCTTTGGATGCAGGACTTCTCTGCCATCCCTTGCCATTGTGGCCTTGCTGGCAGGATATCTACCAAACAGTTTAGGCTGCTCAGCTCACAAATATGGGAAGCAAACTATTTGAAGACTTCGAGGAGGCATGAGTTGAGCCAAGTGTAATCCAAGCACTCCTAGCTGTCAGCTAATGAGGAATTCCCCTCCTTGAAGGCCACTTAGATCACTAGCAATGCTGTCTTCTTCACCATGAGGTCACTGACGTTAATCATCCCAGTTTTCTTGCCGTGGAGTCACAGAAGAGTAAGTCATTTAGGCTGAAGCCTTTTTTTTTTTTTTTTTTTTGGTCCTTCTCCTGCCAGCTTGAGAAGGCTGGGGACTTCTTGACATAGGCTGGATGAGCTGGCCTTGAGGCTATGAGGCTAGGCTGAATTTAGGGAAGCCAAGGACAAGTTAGAAAGAGTTCTCAATCTCTGAAACAAAGCACACAGTGAAGCTGGTAGCAAATAAATCCTTTTTTTTTTTTTTTTTGAGACATGGTCTCATTCTGTCACCCAGGCTGGAATACAGTGCATGATCATAGCTCAGTATAACCTTGAAGTCATGGGCTCAAGTGACCCTCCTCCTTCAGTCTCCCCAGTAGCTGGGACCACAGGTGTGCACCACCACAGCCAGCTAATTTTTTTATTTCTGTAGAAACAGGGTCTAGTTATGTTGCTCAGGCTGGTCACAAACTCCTGGGCTCAAGTGATCCTCCCGCCTTGGCCTCCCAAAGTGCTGGGATTACAGGCGTGAGCCACCGCATCCAGTGAATCCTAGATTCTAGAAATGCTTGGGGTAAGAGGTCTGCTAATCCTGGAACCCAGACCCTTTGCTCTGCCTGAGAACGCACTGCCTGAACCGAACGTAAACCCACGTCAGTCCAGCTCACAAAACTACACTTATGGGGATTGGCCTGGAGGTGGCGCCCCTGTTTTTGGTCTGGAAATGCTGGCCTGAGGCTCAGGCCAGTCTGGCAAATGGATAAGAACATCACCCAGTGGAAGAGGATGTCGCAGCTCAGAAGGCTGGACTGGGCTGCATCCTTTATCAGCCCCTGGAAGAGAGCAGGGGCACTACCCAAGCCTGAAAACACTGCACTTCCTCAAACTGCTCAACACTTACCTTGACATCTGTGGGGGTTTTTTGTCTTTTTTTTTTTTTCCTGACGTGTCTCACTCCATCACCCAGGCTGGAGTACAGTGGCACGATCTTCACTCACTGCAACCTCCACCTCCCAGGTTCAGTGGATTCTTCTGCCTTGGCCTCCCGAGTCGCTGGGATTACAGGCATCCACCACCATGCCCGGCTAATGGCTAATTTTTGTATTTTTAGTAGAGACAGAGTTTCACCACATTAGCCAGGCTGGTCTGAAACTCCTGACTTTAAATGATCCACCCGCCTTGGCCTCCCAAACTGCTGGGATTACAGGCGTGAGCCACCACGCCCGGCCTTGACATCTGTTTTTAACTTCCATTCCCAGGTCCAGAGTGATCTGGATTTTAACTATTACACCTTGATGTCTTAATAAAACATTCCAAATCCAGCCTTCCCAAAAAATTATTCCATGACACAGCTTAAAAACTCTTCTGATCAAAATATACTGAGTGGGGCCGGGCGCGGTGGCTCA
>NW_016817144.1:257401-267824 GCF_001698545.2 Rhinopithecus bieti | reverse complement strand
AAAAAAAAACAAAAAAAAAGCTGAGCATGGTGGCAAGTGCCTGTAGTCCCAGCTACCTGGAGGCTGAGGTGGGAGGATCACTTGAGCCCAGGAGGTCAAGGCTGCTGTAAGCTGAGATCATGCCACTGCACTCCAGCCTGGGCAACAGAGTGAGACCTGTCTCAAAAAAAAAAAAAAAAAAAAAAAAAAAGGCTGGGCAAGGTAGCTCACTCCAGCACTTTGGAGGCCAAGGCAGGCAGATCACTTGAGGTCAGGAGTTCGAGACCAGCTTGGCCAACATGGTAAAACCCCATCTCTACTAAAAATACAAAAATTAGCCCGGCATGTTGGTGGGCAACTGTAGTCCCAACTACTTGGGAGGCTGAGGTGGGAGGATCACTTGAGACCAGGAGGTCAAGGCTGCTGTGAGATGAGACCATGCCACTGCATTCCAGCCTGGGCAACAGATGAAGACTCTGTGTCTCAAAAAAAAAAAAAGAAAGAAAGAAAGAAAAGAAAAGAAAAAAAGAAAAGAAAGAAAAGAAAAAGGAAAAGAAGCTTTTTTTTAGGGAAAAGAAAATCCTATATGCCTTCAACATCAGCTGGCAAATGTAAATGTATGTTTTATTTACTGCCTTCCCTTCCTCTAAAAAAAAAAGAGAGATCATTCATATTACGATCAAGCTACTATAAATTCACTTTTGAGCAATGCAAATAAATGTTTAATTAAATTCTGAATATCGTAAGACATCAGCCTTATAGATTCCTGGCTGAGAAAGTGGTATTTGTGAGGGTGAGAAGATAATGAAATGGCTGAAATGACTCAAGGTAGCTTTAGTCAATCAGGAAATCAACATATTTTCACCCTTATAATGTTCAGTGAGAATGAGCCATTAGGAAGACTAAATGGGGCTTTGAAAAACCAGTCCTTGCTTCACTTCCTATTAGCCAGGTCTGCTCAGGGAGCACCCAGAGCCGAAAGAAGTAACTCGAGTATGACGGAAGCCCAGTTCAGAAGAAAAGATTATGTGTAACTTCCCCCTGGAAACAAAATTTGTTTTCCACTGCCAGGCAAGCTGGGCTGCAAATTCTTGAATGGGATGCCTGCGGTGGGGAGGATCAGAGGATACTCTGTTTGAGTGACTGTCCTGACAAGTTGGAAAAAAAAGACATGGGGCATGGTTAAAGGCTGGCAGCTGCTTGTAGGGCGTGTTCCCAGGAGCTTCCGAGGACTCAAGAACGAAGGAATAAAAATCACCTGGAACATTTGAAGGCATAAAGACTTTACTTTCAGACAAAGCAACACTAGCTTGAAATGTATGATATGCCTCTTGCCAGTTTGCTTTATTCTCCCCGTTTTGGTTATTATGATTTTTTAAATCCTTTCATTCTTTTTCACTCAGAATGAGGCAAGTAATTGATTTCCTTATCAAGAGGCCAGGCAGTCCATTTTTCATGGCGTTCAGGATACACAGCAAATCTAAAACCATTGTCTGGCAAATGCAGCTTGCAGCCGCAATCATTGTTTTCATCAGGTAAGCCAGCTGGCGTATGTTTTTAAAATTTTATTGTTAAGTATTGTCTTTTACTGGTTAAATCAATGATAACATTCTTTACTTTGTGGTTGTGTTGCTCAAAATGAGGATTTTTAACAATGATAAAATAAAGCTTGTTAGATCATTTTAATGGTAATAAATTGGTTCCTGAAGGTTTGATTAAAGAGAAAACTAGGTCAATCTAAGCAGAGTCCAAATTAGGTAAAAAGTCCATAGAGAAGGAGGGAAAAAAGGAAGTTGTGGAACCACAGACACAGTAAAAGGAAAAAAACTGGCCGAGTGCGATGGCTCACTCCTGTAATCCCAGCACTTTGGGAGGCTGAGGTGGGTGTATCGCTTGAGCCCAGGAGTTCGAGACCAGCCTGGGCAACATGACAAAACCCCCATCTCTACAAAAACTGTACAAACAACAACAAAAAAAAACATTAGCCAGGCGGGGTGGTGTGCACCTGTAGTCCCTAGCTACTTCGTAGGCTGAGGTGGGAGTATCACTTGAACCTGGGAGGTGGAGGTTATAGTGAGCTGAGATTGAGCCATTGCACTCCAACCTGGGTGACACGGTGACAGAGTGAGACCCTGTCAAAAAGAAAGAAAGAAAGAAAATTTTTAAAAAATTATTTAATTAATTAAGTTATGTTTGTGACAAAGTCTCTTTCTGTCTCCCAAGCTGGAGTGCAATGGCATAAGCATAGTTCACTGCAGCCTCAAACTCCTGGGCTCAAGGCATCCTCCTGCCTTAACGTCCCAAAGTGTTGGAATTACAGGCACGAGCCACTGCAAGGCTAGGTTTTTTTTTTTTTTTTTTTTTGAGACAAAGTTTGGCTCTGTCACCCAGGCTGGAGTGCAGGGGTGCAATCTCGCTTCACTGCAATCTTTGCCTCCCGGGCTCAAGCAATCCTCCTGCCTCAGTTTCTCAAGTAGCTGGAACTATAGGCACGTGCCACCATGCCTGACTAATTTTTGCATTTTTTTGTAGAAAAGGGGTCTCGATATGTTGCCCAGGCTGGTCTTGAATTCCTGGGTTCAAGTGATCCACACACCTTGGCCTCCCAAAGCACTGGGATTACAGGTGTGAGCCACCAGGCCTGGCCAAAAAAATATTAAGGATTAAAATCAAAAAGAAAAATCACCAAGCCATTTTGCATATTTTTCTGGAGAGATATAGATACAGACAGATATGTATGTAGACAGAGAGATACACAGATAGATCTGGACTGGACACCTTATGATAATACAGTATCAGTTGGGTATAACATTGTTCTGGAAAGGCCAAAGGGAGCTGATTAAAGAAGGCTTAAGGCGGCCGGGCGCGGTGGCTCAAGCCTGTAATCCCAGCACTTTGGGAGGCCGAGACGGGCGGATCATGAGGTCAGGAGATCGAGACCATCCTGGCTAACACGGTGAAACCCCGTCTCTACTAAAAAATACAAAAAAAAAACTAGCCGGGCGACGAGGCGGGCGCCTGTAGTCCCAGCTACTCGGGAGGCTGAGACAGGAGAATGGCGTGAACCCGGGAGGCGGAGCTTGCAGTGAGCTGAGAGCCGGCCACTGCACCCCAGCCTGGGCGGCAGAGCAAGACTCCGTCTCAAAAAAAACAAAAAAAAAAAAAAGAAGGCTTAAGGCATATATATATAATGTTTTCCCAATTTCTCATACCAGTCCTTTTTATTAATTTTTATTGAGATATAATTAATTTATCTAACATAAATTCACCCTTTTAAATAAGTACACAATTTAGTGGGTTTTAGTAGAGTATTCACAAGGTTATACAACCATCACCACTATTTGGTTCCAGACCATTTGGCTGGGCTCGGTAGCTCACGCCTGTAATCCCAGCACTTTGGGAGGCTGAGGTGGGTGAATCACCTGAGGCCAGGAGTTTGAGACCAGCCTGGCCAATGTGGTGAAACCCCATCTCTACTAAAATATATATATATAAATTAGCCGGGTGTGGTGGTGCATGCCTGTAATCCCAGCTACTTGGAGGCTGAGGCAAGAGAATTGCTTGAACCAGGGAGGCGGAGGTTGCAGTGAGCCGAGATTGCACCACTGCACTCTAGCCTGGGTGACAGAGCGAGACTCCGTCTCAAAAAACAAACAAACAAACAAAAACAGAAAATTTTCATCACCCCACAAAAAAAAAAAAAAGAAGGCTTAAGGCATATATATATAATGTTTTCCCAATTTCTCATACCAGTCCTTTTATTAATTTTATTGAGATATAATTAATTTATCTAACATAAATTCACCCTTTTAAATAAGTACACAATTTAGTGGGTTTTAGTAGAGTATTCACAAGGTTATACAACCATCACCACTATTTGGTTCCAGACCATTTGGCTGGGCTCGGTAGCTCACGCCTGTAATCCCAGCACTTTGGGAGGCTGAGGTGGGTGAATCACCTGAGGCCAGGAGTTTGAGACCAGCCTGGCCAATGTGGTGAAACCCCATCTCTACTAAAATATATATATATAAATTAGCCGGGTGTGGTGGTGCATGCCTGTAATCCCAGCTACTTGGAGGCTGAGGCAAGAGAATTGCTTGAACCAGGGAGGCGGAGGTTGCAGTGAGCCGAGATTGCACCACTGCACTCTAGCCTGGGTGACAGAGCGAGACTCCGTCTCAAAAAACAAACAAACAAACAAAAACAGAAAATTTTCATCACCCCACAAAGAAGCCCCAGAATCATTGGCCCTACTCCCCATTTCCTCTCCCATTTCCTGACAAGTATTTATTTACTTCCTATGAATTTGCCCATTCGGGATGTTTTACATAAAAGAAATCATATAATATGTGATTTCACTAAATAAGACTTACGTGTGTGGCTTATTTCAAATAATTTTTTAAATTGTGGTAAAGTATGCATAACTTAAAATTTACCCCTAACCCCCCCCCCCCCCCCCCCCCCTTTTTTTGAGAGAGGGTCTCACTCTGTCTTTCAGGCTGGAGTGCAGTGGTATGATCACGCCTCACTGCAGCCTCAAACTCCCCGGGTTCAGGTGATCCTCCTACCTCAGTCTCACAAGTAACTGGGACCAGAGGCACGCACCACCACACCTGGCTAATTTTTGCACTGTTTGTAGAGATGGGTTTCACTATGTTGCCCAGGCTGGTCTTGAACTCCTGGACTCTTGTGATCCACCCACCTCGGCCTCCCAAAGTGCTGGGATTACAGGCGTGAGCTACCACACCTGGTTGTCTCTAACCATTTTTAAGTGTACATTTGAGTAGTGTTAAGTACATTCACATTGTTGTGCAATCAATCTCCAGAACTTTTTCATCTTCCCAAATTGAAACTCTGTACCTATTAAACACTAACTCCCCATTCTCTCCTCCCAGCCCACAGTAACCACCCTTCTACTTTCTGTCCTTTTCTTTTTTTTTTTTTTTTTTTTTTGAGATGGAGTCTCGCTCTGTTGCTCAGGCTAGAGTGCAATGGTGGGATCTCAGCTCACTGCAACCTCCGCCCCCCAGGTTCAAACGATTCTCCTGCCTCAGCCTCCCGAGTAGCTGGGATTACAGGCACCTGCCGCCATGCCCAGCTAATTTTTTCCTATCTTTAGTAGAGACGGGGTTTCACTAAGTTGGCCAGGCGGGTCTTGAACTCCTGATGCCATGATCCCCCTGCCTCCGCCTCCCAAAGTGCTGGGATTACAGGCGTGAGCCTGGCCTACTTTCTGTCTTTATGAACTTGACCACTCTAGGTACGTCATATGAGTGGAATCACACATTATTTGTCCTTTGGTGACTGGCTTATTTAGCTTAGCATAATGCCCTCAAGGGTTCTCCATGTGGTAACGGTGTCAGAATTTCCTTCCTTTCAAGGCTGAGTAATATATCCATTATATGGATCAACTGCGTTTGGGTTATTCATTCATCAGTTAATGCACATGTAGGCTGTTTCCACCTGTTGGTCATTGAGAATAATGCTGCTATACACATATGTGTATACGTTTTTGCATTAACATTTGTTTGCAATTCTTTTGACTATATACGTATGAATAGAATTTCTGGGTCATATAGCAGCTCTAAATTTAACTTTTTGAGTAACTGCCAAAGCATTTTCCACTGTGCTACATGGTTTTACATTCTCGCTAACAATATATAATGGTTCCAATTTCCCCAAATCCTCCCCAACACTTTTTATTTTTATTTTTTTAAAACAATTACAGCCATGCTAGTGAATGTGAAGTGGCATCTCATTGTGGTTTGGGTTTTAATTAATTTTTAAAATCAAAAGAATAGACTTGGCCGGGCGTGGTGGCTCATACCTGTAATCCCAGCATTTTGAGGGGCCGAGGTGGGCAGATCATCCGAGTTTAGGAGTTTGAGACCAGCCTGGCCAACATGGTGAAACCCCGTCTCCACTAAAAGTACAAAACTTTACCGGGTATGGTGGCATGCACTTGTAATCTCAGCTACTCAGGAGGCTGAAGCAAGAGAATCACTTGAACACAGGAGGTGGAGGTTGCCATGAGTTGGAATCATGCCACTGCACTCCAGCCTGAGACGAGACTCTATCTAAAAATATTGGCCGGGCGCGGTGGCTCAAGCCTGTAATCCCAGCACTTTGGGAGGCCGAGACGGGCGGATCATGAGGTCAGGAGATTGAGACCATCCTGGCTAATACGGTGAAACCCCATCTCTACTAAAAAATACAAAAAACTAGCCGGGCAAGGTGGCGGGTGCCTGTAGTCCCAGCTACTCGGGAGGCTGAGGCAGGAAAATGGTGTAAACCTGGGAGGCGGAGCTTGCAGTGAGCGCTGAGATCCGGCCACTGCACCCCAGCCTGGGCGACAGAGCAAGACTCCATCTCAAAAAAAAAAAAAAAAAATATATATATATATATATGTGTGTGTGTATATATATATATATATGTGTGTATATATATATGTGTATATATCTATATACACACACACATATATGTGTATATGCAAAGCACAAACATCTAAGGGCAGGGCATGGTGGCTCACACTTGTAGTCCCAGAAGTTTGGGAGGCCGAGGCAGGCAGATCACTTGAGGTCAGAAGTTCAAGACCAGCCTGGCCAACATGATGAAACCTCATCTCTACTAAAAATACGAAAATTAGCTGGGTGTGGCGGCAGGTGCCTGTAATCCCAGCTACTTGGGAGGCTGAGGCAGGAGAATCACTTGAACTCGGGAGGCGGAGGTTGCAGTGAGCCGAGATACTGCCATTGCACTCCAGCCTGGGCAACAGAGAGAGACTCAGTCTCAAAAACAAAATAACACATCTAAGATTATATTGGTACAAACAGAAGAATTATTCACATAGCTAACAAAATGTTAAAGAGTAAGTCAGAGATGGGCTCTGGGTTGACATGAACTGATGGTATTCTTTCTAGGAGGATGAGAGGATTTAAAATCTCTTAGCCAGGCCAGGCATGGTGGCTCACGCCTATAATCCCAGCACTTTCGGAGGCCGAGGCAGGTGAATCACTTGAGGTCAGGAGTTTGAGACCAGCCTGGCCAACATGGTGAAACCACATCTCCATTAAAAAATACAAAAATTAGCTGGTTGTGGTGGCACACACGTGTTATCCCAGCTACTAGGGAGGCTGAGGCAGGAGAATAGCTTGAGCTCGGTGGCGGAGGTTGTGGTGGGCTGAGATCGTGCCATTGTACTCCAGCCTGGGTGACAGAGCGAGACTCCATCTCAATCAATCAATCAAAAAAAATAAAATCTCTTAGCCAGGTGCAGTGGCTCACACCTGTAGGCCCAGCACTTTGTGAGGCTGAGGCAGGAGGATCACTTGAGTCCAGGGGTTCAAGATCAGCCTGGGCAATATAGTGAGACCACCATCTCTACAATAAATACATTATAAAAAATAAACAAAATAAATAAAATCCTTGCAAGCTTAAATGACAATTAAAAGACAAAAATTTTGAGAATTTCCCATGTTATCAGGTCCCCAAGTTAAATATATTATGCATACTATTTCATTTAATCCTTAAAATAATCCCATGCAATAAGTTCTATATTTACCTTCATTTAACAGCTGAAAAAACTAAGACTCGGGGAGGTAAAAAAAAATATATATATATGTACATGTATATATAGCTACATATGCAAATTATAACAGTATGCAGTATCCCTGGGACTAAATCCAGATCTGATTCCATAGTATTTACACTGAACTATACCATGTGACTATTCATACATTCCTAAATGTTCTATTAATAAAATAGTAAATAATAAATTCAAAATTATCATTACCACTAACCTTCATTAAGTGTTTACTAGGTTTCAGGCATCATGCTAACTTCTTTATATTCATTATTTGATGTAATCATTTTATTAAACTCTATGAGGTGGGTGGGTACATTCCATTTTACAGATGAGAAGACCAAGGTCAAGGAACCTGCCCAGGCTGGGCGCGGTGGCTCTCGCCTGTCCTCCCAGCACTTTGGGAGGCTGAGGCCAGTAGATCGCTTGAGGTCAGGAGTTGAAGACCAGCCTGGCCAACAAGGTGAAACCTCATCTCTACTAAAAATACAAAAATTAGCCTGGTATGGTGGTGGACACCTGTAATCTCAGCTATTCCGGAGTCTGAGGGTGGAGAATTACTTGAACCTGGGAGGTGGAGGTTGCGGTGAGCCGAGATTGCGCCACTGCACTTCAGCCTGGGTGAGCAAGCAAGACTCTGTCTCAAAAGAGACCTGCCCAGGATCACAGAACTGGCCCCCAAACATTTTGTCTTCCCATTGTTTCCCAAACAAGCTGGATCCACTCTGTTCAGAATGTTCTTTTCCAGCTCTTCACGTTGACCGCTTCTTGTATATTCAAGTTTGAGCTCAAATGTTACCTCCTTGCCTTCCCGCTTGACCTCATCCAAAGTAGCATTTATTGTATACCTACCAGCATACAGTAGGCACTCAATAAATATTTGTTGAGTGAGTAAGGGAAGGCATTCCATGAACATTCCTACTGCCCAAAATTGCTTCCTCCATTCCCAAAGTTCATAATGCCTTGCCAACCTGACTCAGTTCCTCCCTGACTCCTGGTAATGCCACTTTCTTTGAATACCTATAAGACTGTCAACCCTCACTCATTCAGCAGTTCCAGTCTCCTCAATTCTGAAATAATCTTCCCCTTCACTCTCAACCAATGGAATTCTCCTTTTATTATTAATTAATTTATTTATTTTTATTTTATTTATTTATTTTTTTGAGATGGAGTCTCGCTCTGTCACCCGGGCTAGAGTGCAGTGGCAAGATCTCGGTTCACTGCAACCTCCGCCTCCTGGGTTCAAGCGATTCTCCTACCTCAGTCTCCTGAGTAGCTGGGATTACAGGCACCCGCCACTACATCCAGGTAATTTTTTTTTTTTTTGAGATGGAGTCTCGCTCTGTTGCCCAGGCTGGAGTGCAGTGGTGAGATCTTGGCTCACTGCAACCTCCACCTCCCGGATTCAAGCTATTCTCCTGCCTCAGCCTCCTGAATAGCTGGGACTACAGGTGCCCACTACCAAGCTGGCTAATTTTTGTATTTTTATTAGAGAAGGGGTTTCACCATGTTGGCCAGGCTGGTCTCAAACTTCCGACCTCGTGATTCGCTCACCTCGGGCTCCCAAAATCCTGGGATTACAGGTGTGAGCCACCGTGCCCAGTCTATTTATTTATTTTATTTTATTTTATTTTATTTTATTTTATTTTATTTTTGAGATGGAGTCTCGCTCTGTCGCCCAGGCTGGAGTGCAGTGGCACGATCTCCGCTCACTACAAGCTCCGCCTCCCGGGTTCACGCCATTCTCCCGCCTCAGCCTCCCCAGTAGCTGGGACTACAGGTGCCCACCACCACGCCTGGCTAATTTTTGTTGTGTTTTTTTAGTAGAGACAGGGTTTCACCATGTTAGCCAGGATGGTCTCAATCTCCTGACCTTGTGATTCACCTGCCTTGGCCTCCCAAAGTGCTGGGATTACAGGCATGAGCCACCGTGCCGGGCCATTTATTTATTTATTTTTGAGACAGAGCCTCACTCTGTCGCCCCGGCTGGAGTGCAGTGGCGCGACCTTGGTTCCCTGTAACCTCTGCCCTCTCTGCCCTCAGCCTCCCAAGTAGCTGGGATTACAGGCACCTGCCAACGCGCCTGGCTAATTTTTTGTATTTTTAGTAGAGACAGGGTTTCACCATCTTGGCCAGGCTGGTCTTGAACTCCTGACCTCGTGATCCACCTGCCTCAGCCTCCCAAAGTGCTGGGATTACAGGCGCGAGCCACCACGCCCAGTCCTATTTATTTATTTTTGAGTTGGAGTCTCACTCCGTTGCCCAGGCTGGAGTGCAGTGGCATGATCTCGGCTCACTGCAACCTCTGCCTCCTGGGTTCAAGTGATTCTCCTGCCTCAGCCTCCTGAGTAGCTCGGATTACAGGTGCATGCCACCACACCTGGCTAATTTTTGTATTTTTAATAGAGACAGGGTTTCGCCATGTTGGGCAGGCTGATCACGAACTCCTGACCTCAGGTGATTCACCTGCCTTGGCTTTGTAAAGTGCTGGGATTACAGGCTACAGGCGTGACCCACCGCGCCTGGCCTGGAGTTTTCCTTTTATATGTTCAACAACAAATTTCTCTTGAGTCTCTACTATATCTTGCTAGATGTGTTGGAAAAAGATGAATAAATGCAGTTCTACCCTCCACTTGTAGGTGGAGCGGAAGTGTAAACAAGCAATTTCAACACAGTGGGAGAGGTGCTAAAGAGAGACACGCGTGGTCACTGGGGCAGCACTCACAACCAAAAATAAAGAGAGACATATACAAGGCTCAGTGGTGGCTCAGTAGAGCAAAGCCAGGCAAAAGATGACACAGTCGTAAACAAACCAAAATTCACCATCAACATATATATATATATATATATATATATATATAT
>NW_016817144.1:249723-254018 GCF_001698545.2 Rhinopithecus bieti | reverse complement strand
AAAAAAAAAAAAAAAAAAAAAAAAGAGATAGGAAGAAAACTAGGATGTGAGGTTTGTAAGTTTTGGTGCATAGTGTCTGAAATTTGTCCAGTTTCCAATTTGGCTATGCCTTCACCCTAAAACTAGTATTGATACTGATTGATCATGCTTCATATCATCAAGTAGACCACTCTTTCTCTCCTTCCAGCTTCTGAAATGTAGGTGATTCCCCAGGGTATATATGAGGTGCTCTTAGTCTCTCTGCTTTCTCTTTTATAATAGTTTAGTCTGAGACTGGGTGCGGTGGCTCACGCCTGTAATCCTAGTACTTTGGGAGGCCAAGGTGGGCGGATCACTTGAGGTCAGGTGTTCGAGACCAGCCTGGTCAACATGGTGAAATGCCATATCTACTAAAAATACAAAAATTAGCTGGGCATGGTGGCGCATGCCTGTAATCTCAGTTCCCGGGGAGGCTGAGGTGGGGGAATTGCTTGAACCAGGGAGACAGAGGTTGCAATGAGCCAAGATTGGGCCACTGTACTCCAGCCTGGGTAACAGAGTGAGAATCTGTCTCAAAATAAATAGATAGTCTGCCTGGCTGCAATTTTCATCTCAAAGAGACTGGTTTCCAAATTATACCCTCAGCTTCAATCCTTCCAGAGCTTCAGTCTACCTTTTTTTCTTTCTTTTCCTTTTTTTTTTTTTTTTTTTTTGAGACAGGGTCTTACTCTGTCACCCAGGCTGGAGTACAAGCAGTGTGATCTTGGCTCACTGCAACCTCTGCCTCCTGGGTTCAGGTGATCCTCCCACCTGAGCTTCCTGAGTAGCTGGGACTACAGACACGTGCCACTACGCCTGGCTCATTTTTATATTTTTTGTAGAGAGGGGGGGTCTCACCATGCTGCCCAGGATGGTCTAGAACTCCTGACCTCAAGTGATCTGGCTGTCTTGTCCTCCCAAAGTACTGGGATTACAGGTGTGAGCCACTTTGCTCAGCCCAGTCTACATTTCAAACTGTCTCTTGGACATTTCCACCTCATTATCTTGTCAATAACCCAAATTCAGTGTACTTAAATAGGAGCCATAGCCAGATCATAATCATAGAGATCAGTATTGGAAGGAACCTTAGAGATGATCTAATCTAGACCTTCCTGATTGGAGAGCTATGGACTGATACATAGCGAATAGGGTTCAGGGTGGGTGGGGATAGATATTCATCCTCCAAGCACTCAGGGTGTCCACAGCCTCTGAGCCACTTTGTTCATGATAACCTCATCCTCTGATGGGCTTAACAGGGTGGGGTCTGATGGTGGGCAGGAGCCCACCATTGGCTTTCGGTTGCATAGCACATTATTGCTTGTGTAGACAAAGGACCCACAAAGATGCTGGAGGAGTTTATGTCTCAGGAGCCCAAGGAGCATAAGGAACGATCCAATGTGGAGGAAGGTAGGGGTGTGTGTGTGTGTGTGTGTGTGTGTGCATGCGTGAGAAAGAGAGACAGAAGAGAGAAAGAGAGACAGAAGAGAGAAAGAGATGGGGGCCGCATGCGGTGGCTCATGCCTGTAATCCCAGCACTTTAGAAGGCTGAAGCTACTTGCGAGGCTGAGGCAGAAGAATCGCTTGAACTCAGGAGGTGGAGGTTGCAGGGAGCTGAGATCGTGCCACTGCACTCCAGCCTGGGCAACAGAGCCAGACTCCATCTCTAATAATAATAATAATAATAATAAATAAATAAATTAAGAGATAGGGGTTGGGGATTCTGGGACAGGCAGCTTAGAAGCTATCTTCACATACTTTTGTATTGGATAATTTTGGCCAATTTACCACAAATGATGTCCAGGCTGCAAAGTGATTGTCCTAATAATGCATTTATGTTCTGTCAACAGGAACCTCATCATGATTTTGAAATACTCGCTATGGTAAGTTTGATTGGATCCCTATGGTAAGTTTGATTGGATCCAAAATCCAGAAGGAATATTCTAATACATTTGTCAATGAAAGAAACAAAAGAGCTTTAAATATAACTTAAATATCATTTCCACTGTTGTGAATGTTTGGTTATAAAAGATGGCTTAAATTATTTTAGCACATAGAGTTGCAAATGGTTTCTTGTCATTTAAAGAGATCATGCACCCAGGGTGGTGGCTCAAGCCTACAATCTCTCGGGAAGCTGAGGTGGGAGGATACATTAAGCCCAGGAATTTGAGGCTGCAGAGAGGTGTGACTGCACCACTGCACTCCAGCCTGGGTGACAGAGTGAGATCCTATTTCCCATTTCTTTTATTTTTTTCTTTTTTCTTTTTTTTGAGACAGAGTGTTGCTCTGTCACCCAGGCTAGAATGCAATGGCACGATCTCCGCTCACTGCAACCTCCGCCTCCCAGGCTCAAGCGATTCTCCTGCCTCAGCCTCCCCAGCAACTGGGATTACAGGTGCCCACCACCACACCCGGCTAATTTTTTTTTTTTTTCCTAGTAGAGATGGAGTTTAACCACGTTGGCCAGGCTGATCTTGAACTCCTGACCTAGTGATCCGCCCACCTCAACCTCCCAAAGTGCTGGGACAGGCGTGAACCACTGCCTCCGGCTGTGAGATCCCATTTCTAAAAACAAAAAAAGAAAGAAAGATAAAAAGAAACAGATCAGCTAAAGAGACTCAATCAGGACTTACCTTACATGAGCTATTTAGAGTGCAAAACTGAGAATAAAAGTTAGGTATAAGGATTTAAGTTCAAATTTCTCATTAAAAAATACAGCTTTTTGGGGAAAGTGTTACAAATGCAATATTTAGTATCTTCTCCAATGATATATTTTATTTTTATTACAATTGTACTCCTTAAAGAAATGTTTTAAACCACATTCCATATCCCCTGCTAATTTTCTTTGGGTGCTGTAATGTGGAAAGTATTGGAAAGTCCAGTTCTAATCCAGCCCCCTTAACTGATTTGTGAGCAAACTGGGGCTCAGTCAGGCCTGATTGACCTATCTGACATCACAGAGCTAATCACTTCCTTCATAAATCAGTTCCTGTCCTCTGACTTTCTGAGCCTTAACTGTAGATGTGTGATACATCACCCAACTCATTTAAGTTTAAATCAAATCAGGTTGGTTTCTCTCTGCGTGGCGGTTTTTTTTTTTTTTTAAGAGACAAGGTCTTGCTTAGCTGCTCAGACTGCTGGAGTGTAGTGACACCATCGAAGCTCACTGCAGCCTCAAACTCCTGGGCTCAAGCGTTCTTCCTCCCTCGGCCTCCCAAAGTGCTGGGATTATAGGTGTGAGCCACCACACCTAGCCTGTCATACTCCATTTAATCTGAACTCCCTCCCAGGTTTAAGGAACCCTTCACATTATGTGTAGCCTGTAACCCACTATGGGAGTTGAGATGCCAGGCACTTGCCATCATGATCCCTCCTGCTGCTAGACCCTGCACTCAGGTACACCCAGCCCAGCCTTTTAGCTGGAAGCCAGAACAGCTATGAAGCAGTGGCCAGTGCCCAGGATTGATGCTTTACCAGGACAAGCTGGGCTTTCTGCCAGGCAGCTGCCACCATGCTGTCCTCACTGGTCCAATTCCATAGCCTGATTTTGGACACTTGTTGGTTGCAAAGTCTCAGAGCCTCATTCTTGGGCGCTATCAGAGATTCCGTGAACTTGAAGTAGGCAGTGGTTCTGTTGCTTGCCATCAAGAACTCAACTGATAGGCCAGGCACAGTGGCTCACATCTGTAATCCCAGCACTTTGGGAGGCGGAGGTGGGTGGGTCACCTGAGGTCAGGAGTTCAAGACCAGCCTGGCCAACATGGTGAAACCCCAACTCTACTAAAAATACAAAAATTAGCTGGGCATGATGGTGCGTGCCTGTAGTCCCAGCTACTCAGGAGGCTGAGGCAAGAGAACCACTTGAACCCGGGACGCAGAGGTTACAGTGAACCGAGATCATGCCACTGTACTCTAGCCTGGGCATCAAAGTCAGACTCCATCTAAAAAAAAAAAAAAAAAAAAAAAAAAAATGCCATAAAAGGCTCACATTTGCTGGGCACGGTGGCTCACGCCTGTAATCCCAGCACTTTGGGAGGCTGAGGTGGGTGGATCATGAGGTCAGGAGTTTGAGACCACCCTGGCTAACATGGTGAAACCCTGTCTCTACTAAAAATACAAAAAAAAATTAGCCGGGAGTGGTGACTCACACCTGTAATTTCAGCTACTCGGGAGGCTGAGGCAGAAGAATCGCTTAAATCCAGGAGGCGGAGGTTGCAGTGAGCCAAGATCGTGCCACTGCACTCCAGCCTGGGTGACAGAGCAAGACTCTGTCTCAAAAA
>NW_016817144.1:243899-249276 GCF_001698545.2 Rhinopithecus bieti | reverse complement strand
ATAAGTAAACTTGTGTCATGCGGGCGTGTTGGCAGGCGCCTGTAGTCCCAGCTACTTGGGAGGCTGAGGCAGGAGAATGGCGTGAACCTGAGACCATCCTGGTTAACACGGTAAAACCCCGTCTCTACTAAAAATACAAAAATTGGCTGTGTGCCTGTAATCCCAGCTACTTAGGAGGCTGAGGCAGGAGAATCGCTTGAACCCAGGAGGCAGAGGTTGCAGTGAGCCGAGGTTACGCCACTGCACTCCAGCCTATGTGACAGAGCGAGACTCCATCTGAAAAAAAAAAAAGAAGACTATATATACCATGTTTGTTTGTGTTGCCTTAACCCATTTTCAGAGTGACCTGAAGCCTTGCTAACATTGAGCCACAAGGCAGAGCAAGAGAAGATTCTTCAGCAGGTCCAGGCTGTGGTGCAACGGATTCTGCTAATTGGTCCTCATGACCCAGTGTATCCAACAGTGCTCTCTGTACAACCACATACTGGGGTGCTGTATGAAGGGTGCATGAAAACCCTGCAAAGGAGCATCATATGGTTGTGCTTAGGGTTTTGGATCAAAGCCTTGCTCTCCTTGGCTAATAAATATTCTTTCTGGAAACTGCTCTTACTTTGCTCCTGGGCCCCAGCAAAGATTGAAAGCCAGGTGACCACATACCTGTGCAGCTTGTCAGGAACTGAATATCTGTTCCACGGAGCCAAAAAATGTCCAGTTGTGGTCCCTTCCCCAAGAAGACACGATGTAGGCTAGGCGCGGTGGCTCACACCTGTAATTCTAGCACTTTCCGGAGCCGAGGCAGGTGGATCACTTGTGGTCAGGAGTTCAAGACCAGCCTGGCCAACGTGGCAAAATCCTGTCTCTACTAAAAATAATACAAAAATTAGCTGGGCAAGGTGGCAGTCACCTGCAGTCCCAGTCACTCAGGAGGCTGAAGTGGGTGAATGGCTTGAGCCCGGGAGGAGGAGGCTGCAGTGTGCCAAGATCACACCACTGCACTCCAGCCTGGGTGACAGAGCAAGACCATTTCTTGAAAAAAAAAAAAAAAAGTTATAGAAAACACCTCTCATTCCATCTATTGTATATGTTTTGTAAACTGTTTTCCTTTACTATTCAATTATAAATTTTGAAGGGTGTTCCCACTTCTAATATCTTTGTATTCCCTGTAATACATAGTGTTCTTATTTTATTTTAGAGCTGGGGATCTCGCTACATTGCCTGGAACTACTGGGCTCAAGTGATCCTCCCACCTCAGCCTTCCAAATTGCTGGGATTACAGGTGTAAGCCACCGCACCTGGCAGTACATAGCATTTTACACACTAAATAGGATATACATTGCAAACTAGTAGACTCTGGGCTATATCCAAACTGGCTATTCTTTTTTTTCGGAGATGGAGTCTCCCTGTGTCGTCCAGGCTGGAGTGCAGTGGCATGATCTCAGCTCACTGCAATCTCCACCTTCTGAGTTCAAGTGATTCTCCTGCCTCCCTAGTAGCTGGGATTGCAGGCACACAGCACCATGCCCAGCTAGTTTTTGTATTTTTAGTGGAGACGGGGTTTCAACATGTTGGCCAGGCTGGTCTCAAACTCCTGACCTCAGGTGATCCACCCACCTTAGACTCCCATAGTGTTGGGATTACAGGTGTGAGCCACTGCGCCGGGCCAAGACTCCTTATATTTTTAAAGAAAAATAATTGTCTGGGCATGGTGGCTCCCACCTTCAACCTCAGCATTTTGAGAGACCGAGGCAGGAGAATAGCTTGAGGCAGGAGTTCGAGATCAGCCTGAGCAACATAGCGGGACCTTGTCTCTAGAAAAAATTTGAAAATTAGCTGGGCATGGTGGTGCGCACCTGTGGTTCCAGCTACCCGGGAGCCTGGGAGGTGGATTGGGAGGTGGATGTTGCAGTGAGCTGCGATTGCACCATTGCACTCTAGTCTGGATGACAGAGCAAAACCCTGTCTCAAATTTTAAAAAGAAAGAAAAGAAAAGAAAAAGAAAAAGAAAAAAGAAAAGAAACCTAACAGGATTCTGACTCTGTCCACCAAATGGATTATTTTTTTCTTTTTTTGAGACAGAGTCTCACTTTGTCGCCCAGGCTGGAGTGCAGTGGTGTGATCTTCGCTTACTGCAACCTCCGCCTCCTGGGTTCAAGCAATTCTCCTGTCTCAACCTCCAGAGTAGCTGGGATTACAGGCAAGGGCCACCATGCCCAGTTAATTTTTGTATTTTTAGTAGAGATGGGGTTTCACCATGTTGGTCAGGCTAATCTCGAACTCCTGACCTCAGGAAATCCGCCCACCTCGTCCTTCCAAAGTGCTGGGATTACAGGCAGGAGCCACCATGCCTGGTGGCTTATTTCAATCTAGATAGGAAAATATAACACATATGTGAAATGAAAAAATACAAGCACTAATTGCCAGGTAAATATATTCAATATAATTTGGTTGAGTACCACGGGTGACAAATGTGTACATGCCTCCAGGGACCAGGTAAGTAATGACAGTCAATAAGGTAGGGCAAGATGAGGACTTTGGCCAATGGAAGCGCCTTTTTTTTTTTTTTTTTTTTTAGACAGAGGATTGCTCTGTCACCCAGGCTGGAGAGCAGTGATGCGATCTCCACTCACTGCAACCTCCACCTCCCAGGTTAAGCAATTCTCCTGCCTCAGTCTCCCAAGTAGCTGGGACTACTGATACCCCACCACACCTGGCTAGTTTTTAGTAGAGACAGGGTTTCGCCATGTTGACCAGGCTGGTCTCGAACTTCTGCCCTCAAGTGATCTGCCTGCCTTGGCCTCCCAAAGTGCTGGGATTACAGACATGAGCCACCACGCCCAGCCCTGGCACCATATTTTGTTTAAAGAGGGTGGCCGGGCACGGTGGCTGTGGCCTGTAATCCCAGCACTTTGGGATGGAGGCGGGTGGATCGCTTGAGCTCAGGAGTTCGCAGTGAGCCAAGATCGCTGGGATAATATATGCATATTTAAGGTTTCAATTTTTGTGTCTCCAAAAAAAAATTCTCAGTTCCTCACTATCTTTTATTTTTTTTTTATTTTTTTTTATTTTTTTGAGACAGAGTCTTGCTGTGTCACCCAGGCTGGAGTCCAGTGGCACGATCTTGGCTCATTGCAGCCTCTGCCTTCTGGGTTCAAGCGATTCTCCTGTCTGCTTCCCGAGTAGCTGGGATTATGGGCATGAGTCACCATGCCCAGCTAATTTTTGTATTTTCAGTAGACAGAATTTCACCATGTTGCCCAGGCTAATCTCGAACTTCTGGGCTCAAGTGATCCTCCCATCTGGCCTCCTAAAGTGCTGGGATTACAGAGCTGAGCCACCGTGCCTGGCCACCCTCTTCAAACAAAATATGGGCACTTCCATTGGCCTAGGTCTTCATCTTGCCTACTTTATTGACTTACATTACTTACCTGGTCCTTGGAGACATATACACATTTGTCACCCTTAGAGCTCAACCAAATTGTATTGAATGCATTTATTTGGCAATTAGTGCTTGTATTTTAATCTTCATTTCACGTATGTGTTCCATTTTCCTAACTAGATTGAAATAAGCCATTTGGTATACAGAATCCTGTTAGATATTTTTCTTTTTTTTTTAATTTTTATTTTTGAGACGAGTCTTGCTCTGTCGCCAGGCTGGAGGGTAGTGGCGCGATCTCGGCTTACTGCAACCTCTACCTCCTGGGCTCAAGCGAGTCTTCTGCCTCAGGCTCCGGTGCAGCTGGAACTACAGGTGCGCACCACCAGGCCTTGGTAACTTTTGTATTTTTAGTATAGATGGGGTTTCAGCATATTGGCCAGGCTGGTCTTGAACTCCTGTCCTCGTGATTCGCCCTCCTCAGCCTCCCAAAGTGCTGGGATTACAGGCGTGAGCCACCACACCCAGCCTCTTTTTTAAAAAAATTTTGAGACAGGGTCTTGCTCTGTCACCCAAGCTGGAGTGCACTCGTGCAATCACAGCTCACTGCAACATCCACCTCCCAGGCTCAAGCAATCCTCCCACCTCAACCTCTCGCTAGCTGGGACCACAGGTGCACACCACCATGCCCGGCTAATTTTTCAAATTTTTTCTAAAGATGAGGTCCTGCTATGTTGCCTAGGCTGGTCTTGGACTCCTGACCTCAATCTATCCTCTGGCCTTGGCCTCTCAAAGGACTGGGATTGCAGGTGTGAGCTGCGGCGCTTGGCCAACTATTTTTCTTTAAATTACTTTTTGGTTGTCACTTATCTCAGTAAATATTAATATATGTTTATAAAACCTTTCTCTTATCTGAAGACCTGATCTCAACCACTCAGGGTTGAGTCCCTGTGATAAGGTTTGAGGGTGCCTAAAATATCATGATTCGTCTTTTGGGCTAAGCTGAAACCTAGTGACCTGTCCGGTAAATCAATTAAGGCTATTTTCCGATAATACAAACATTTAACACCGTGAAGTAGGTTTTAGGCAGTATTCCCTCTTTTCCACTGCAAAGGAAAGGTAATTTCTTGCTGAGGTGGTCGAGGTCCTCGCTGGGGCACTGGGAAGGCGGCGGGACATTGGAACGTGCAGTAGTTGCGTTCTGGAGTTTACTGAGGCTTTCCAAGCAGGGATTCCACGCAACAGGTCTTAGGGCGCCCCTCCCTCTGGGCGTGGCAGCCCGGGGCGTGGCTCCTGGCACAGATCCGGAGCAGTTGTCATTGGAGTCATTTTCAGGACTCCAGCTCCAAGCTTCGGAGTTTCCTAAATTCGGGGCGGTTGTCTCCCTGTCCTCTCGACTACTTTCCCTCCGTCGCTGGCGCTGCCCTCGGTCGCTTGGGCCGCCCCTCTCCGCAACTTTTCTTTCTCTCACTGGCTCTTTCAGCATCAGTTTCCCTAGGGGGCGGGAGGGGAATGATATATGGGGGCTCCCCTGCCTTCCTCTCCGAGCCGCGGAACGGGAGACGCGGGGAGGAGGTCCGAGCGGCTTTGGGCTCCAGCCAGGGGTCCGCGGAGACTTTGGTCTCCGATGGCCTTTGACGCTGGGCATTTCGCGAGCTGCGCGCCCCTCTCAGCCGCGCCACCCGCGCCCGGAGTCCAGCCGCACCGCGCTGTGCTGAGCCCGGGAGCCCAGGGATCCCCGCCCCCGACTCGACGCTCCCGCGCTCCCCCTAGCGGCCGTCGTGCCGTCTCACTCCGTCCCAGGCTCGTCGGCGGCGCAGCTCACGTGACCGCGCTCTGGGCCTGCGGCCGCTGTCGGTTCCCCCAGTCACCGAGCGAGAGGGAAGAAACAAGATGGCGGCTGAAGGCGATCCGGAGTGGGGCCCCAGCAATTCGGATTGAGCCTTCTCCCTCCACCCGCTTCCGTCGGCCGGGCCCCTCCCGCCCGGCCCCGCGGGCCTCCCC
>NW_016817144.1:220863-241999 GCF_001698545.2 Rhinopithecus bieti | reverse complement strand
TGCTTTGTACGTAGTTGCAATTTATTAAATTGTGAAATTAACATAACCAAAGCAGCAACCGGCAAGACTTTTCCTTTATAATTTTGCAAATCTAGATTAATTAAATTAGAATCTGGTTTTAAAAGCATTTAAAAAATAAAGTTTATGAGAAAATATTTGTGAGGAAAAAAGACCTTTTTTTCCTTGAAGTAAGGTGTGTCATGTCTTTCTTAGACTAGGGTAGTAGAAGTGGTTAACTTGAAAAGTTTCTGATTTTAATAAATACTTAAATACTTATTGGAGAAGTAGGGTAGTATTAAGCCAAATGTAAACCCACATAGGTTGTTCTAACTAACACAAACTGAAAAAAGATCATTTCTTTTGCCGGATGGTCAGAATCGTTGCCAGTCTTGTCTGGGGGAGGCTGTAGAAGTACTTTTTTTTTTTTTTGAGAGGGAGTCGCTCTGTCACCCAGGCTGGAGTGCAGTGTCCCGATCTCGGCTCACTGCAACCTCTGCCTTCCAGACTCAAGTGATTCTCCTGCCTCAGCCTCCTGAACAGCTGGGATTACAGGCACCCACAAGTACACTCGGCTAATTTTTGTATTTTTAGTAGAGATGGGGTTTCACCATGTTGGCCAGGCTGGTCTCAAACTCTTGACCTTGTGATCTGCCCATCTCGACCTCCCAAAGTGCTGGGACTACAGGTGTGAGCCACTGCGCCCAGCCTAGTGCGTCTTTTATAGTAATAATTTTTACTATACTTCACATGTTGGTCTTCTTTGTACCCAGAGCTGGTAATTGAAACATGGAGACTGAATTGCATATACCCCTGGAGGAAGTTTTTTTTTCTGGTTAGAAAGAGCTGAGACATTTTGGCAGGGCAGTTCAGCTAACTTTAAGTCCCATTCGAAGGCCTATCAAATAATATTTAAGATTGAAGACTGTTCATATGCTGACTTAAATTACAATTTGTAGCTAGGTGTCCTTTAATAAAATGTGTTTACTTTTGATACTTTTGTGACATTTTGTTTTTGTTTTTTTGAGAAGGAGTTTTGCTCTTGTTCTTGTTGCCCAGGGTGGAGTGCAATGGCACAATCTTGGCTCACTGCAACCTCCGCCTCCTGGATTCAAGCGATTCTCCTGCCTCAGCCTCCCGAGTAGCTGGGATTACAGGCATGTACCACCACGCCCAGCTAATTTTGTGTTTTTAGTAAAGATAGAGTTTCTCCGTGTTGGTCAGGCTGGTCTTGAACTCCCGACCTCAGTTGATCCGCCTGCCTCGGCCTCCCAAAGTGCTGGGATTACAGGCATGAGCCACGGTGCCTGGCCTGAATTTTGTTTTTCTTAATGACACTTGCAGCCTACCAGTCTTATCCTTATATGAAATTATTAACTCCTTGGAGATAGGTATTGAGCTTATTCCCCCTGCAGCTCCTGTAACAGTGTTTTGCACATAGCAGATGTTCATCAAAGATTGGTTGGATAAATTGTTAGTAGATGTGAACTTGTAATAGATGAAGTTTTGATCATTCTACAGTGGGTGTCATAACCACTAAATACTTTGGATTTAGGGAACTAAAATTGATCTAATTGGTTTTGTGTGTGTGTGTTTTTTTAATTGGGTTTTGATGGACAATTTGATCAGTGAATGTTTTCTTTTTTTTTTCAGTGAATGTTTTCATTGCAAGAGTTACTTTGTTTTTGAGTTGCTATTTCATATTGCTTGTTAGGCATTTTCCTTTATTGGCTGTGATGTTAATTTAGATGTTTTACCTTTTGTAACACGTTATTTCTTAAGATTATGGTAAAATGGATGTGACTTTTTTCTCCTTATCTCTTGTAAAAAAAAAAAAAGGGATACGCGTGCAGAACGTTTGTTGCATAGGTATATACGTGTGCCATGGTGGATTGCTGCACTTACTGACCCGCCCTCTGAGTTCCCTCTCCACACTCCCCTCTCCCTACCCCCCACCCCCACCCCCGGATGTGAGTGACATTTTGAGTTGTAAACTTTTAGAACATGCCCACTTGCCTCTAATGAGTAACAACGCGTGACAGTGAGTTGTTTAGGCTAAGTACCAGTTTCATTGGTTTTATAGTCTCTACTTCCTGGAGGAAGGCTGTCAGGTAAATGTGTAGATAGAAGAAAAAAAGTTTTAGAACTGGTTTAACATATCTGAATAACACATAAAGAAGTATGATGAATTTGAATCCTGTTGTACTGTGAAGGCTGAAAGAGGAATTTACTTTATTGGTGATTTAGAGTAATTTGATTAATTTTTATAGTTTACGGTGTTGGTTTAAGTACTGACGTGACATTCCTAAGAAATAGCTCACTCCTAATATAAGAAATAACTCAGTATTTTGTAGGTAATATAACTTAATGCAAAGACTAGTTGACATTACTAAAGTCGTGAAAGGTTTATTCATTGAAGATTGTTTTCCTTTTATGGAAAAAATGTAAGGATGGCAACTTTTTAGTATAAAATTGAAATCACCTAGTTTTGCTTAAGCTAAAGGCTTATGACTGAATAATGCTTTAATTCATTTTCACTTTTTAAATTTAGAATTACTTCAGCGTATAGGTTTTATGACATTGCCAGTATAATGAGAAGGATTGTATAGGAAGTGTTTTCAATAGGCATTTGGTGAAGTCTGATAGCACTTTGAAATTAAGCATTTGCTAATTTTAAGAAATTATATTTAAAACAGAATGATTCTTGTGTTTCAGTTTCAGTCTTGTGTGAGACTTCTGAGAATACTTACCTGGAATTTTAAAACTTGGAACCCCTGATAACTTCATAAAACAAAAGCCCTGGTGTTATCCTGGGAGAGTGAACGATTTGTGTCCTCTAAGGATTGTGACAGTGGAGATTAGTGGCAGAGATGCCATGAATGAACCATAGATTTACCTCAACCAGAATTTGTCACTGGTTTGACAATATTATTCCCACCAGTGCCAACTTAATGTCTTTTCAGTATAATTTCTGATTGCTACATGCGAGGTACAAAGTGCAGTGGGCATTTAAAGGAGGGCGAGATTTTATACCCTGTTTAAGGGGATTGGTGTGGGCATAGGCTTCCTGGATGGGCATGTGGAGAGTAAGGACAGGCAGATGGAGGGAGGGAGGGGGAGGGAGCGGGAGGGAGCAGCAGGCACTGATAGTAAAGTGTGGGCAGTCTCAAGTAACTCGGTTTAGCAAGAGCCTGGGTGTGTGAATAGGAAATAAACCAAAGCTCCTTTGTATGCTGTGTTGGGCAGTACCTAGAGGATCAGGCTATAGCAACTGTACTTTCCCCCTCTTTTGTAGAATAAGGATTGTGCTAGATTGTGATCCTCAGGCCTTTTTCACTCCTAAACACTCCGAGGAGATATGCTGTATTCCCAGCAGCACCATGCACAAACATGAAACAGAACCACGTCAAATCACAGAGATGTTGAACCACTGCTGTAGCCCTTTCTCCCAAATTGAGAGAATTACTGAGGAAATGGCCTGGAGCTCTCTCTCTTTCAAATCTATTTCAAATTTGTTTAACTTTGGGTATTGGGATGACCGGAAGATCTTGAAAGAGCAGGGCATGATTTCAGAGGGATGCCACGAAGTTTAGCTTAGATTCTCTGCTGCAGGACGGACTGACAAGGACGAGATAGCTGGTGGGTTTTGTAGCCCTGGAGGGAAGACCTGTCCAGGAGGTGCTTTAGAGTTCTTCAGGCTTTGACACATAGATGTGTAGAGAGAGGAATGCATTACATATGCCTCCCTGAGAATGGTAGCACTTTCAGTAACAGTAGGGAGGTCAAGATTATAAGGGAAGTTAATGACATCTTGTTTCAGGTATCAGCACCTCAAGAGGTTAAACATGAGAATTAAACAAAATGAGAGCCAAAAGGGTTACGAAAAAGTTGGGCAATATGATTTGTGAGTAGTAGAGAGGCGTGTCCTAGGTATGCATTAGTAAGTAGTCTTGCACACAGTTCGTGCTTTTCTATTCTGCTCACCCATGGATGTGTTTGGAAGTTTATATTGAAACATGAGTATCACAAGACTGGGGATGTTAAGACCAGGAGCTCTGGTCTCTTCTGTTAGGTTCTCCTTTCCACACTCCTCAAGACCCTGTGTCTTCCCTTTGACTAAAGACCCTTAATGGTGGAGACATGGGGGTGAGAGAGTGGTAGTCATGGTAGGCAAGTAGTAATCTGGGTGACACAGGAGCAAATCCTAGCTGATGCCCTTTTCCCTTCCTGCTTCGTAGCCAGGCTCGAATCCCTCTTCCTGGGAGATCTTTCCTGAGTCCTGTTTTGCACCTTGGTCTTCCTTCTCTTTGAGTGCCTGCTCACAGTGGTTATGATCTCAGCACTAGCTGAACTCTGACACTCATTATTCTAATTTTATTTATTTATTTATTTATGAGACAGAGTCTCACTCTGTCACCCAGGCTGGAGCGCAGTGGCATAATCTCAGCTCACTGCAGCCTCCACCTCCTGGGTTCAAGCGATTCTCCTGCCTCGGCCTCCCGAGTAGCTGGGACTACAGGTGCCTGCCACCATGCCTGTCTAATTTTTGTGTTTTTAGTAGAGACAGGGTTTCACCATATTGGCCAGGCTGGTCTCAAGCTCCTGACCTTGTGATTCGCCTGCCTTGGCCTCCCAAAGTGCCAAGATTTCAGGTGTGAGCTGCTGTACCCGGCCTCTAATTTTTTTCATGCTTTTGGTTTTTTAAAATGACAAGCCTTAGGAGGCAGCATGTTTCTAAACTAAAATAAAAAAATATATATATACACATCAAAATGCACTTGAAAAGATAGAAAGTGGACATATAGAAATAATTAAAATGCATGTAATTAAATATAATTATAATGTTTTAATTTTTGTCTGCTGGATATATCTAAGATTTTATGTTTTTCTAGATAGTAAGCTAATTCAAATATTAATTTGTGATTGTCACAATTTAAAAATAGTGACAGTAATAGCTAACATTTATTGACATCTTCTAAATTGCTGAATGATTTCAAGCAATATTTATAAAATTCAGTTTTTAAAAAGAAACAGCTTTATGGAGATACAATTTACATACTGTAAACGTAACCTTGTAATGTATGTTAATTTAGTGGTTTTTTAGTATATTGATAGAGTTGTGCAACCATACACTGCTTAATTCAGTTAATTCCAGCACATTTTTATGCCCCCTCAAAAGAAGCCCATACCTGTAGCAGTCACTCCCTGTTCTTCACCTCCCTCCTGTTCATCCCTGGCAGCCACTAATCTACTTTCATTCTCTGTTGATTTGCCTTTTTTTTTTTTTTTTGAGATGGAGTCTCGCTCTGTCGCCTGGGCTGGAGTGGAGTGGAGTGGAGTGGCGGGATCTCAGCTCACTGCAACCTCTGCCTCCTGGGTTCAAATGATTCTCCTGCCTCAGCCTCCCAAGTAGCTGGGATTACAGGCGCCCACCAGTATGCCTGGCTAATTTTTTGTATTTTTTTTAGTAGAGACAGGGTTTCACCATGTTGGCAGGCCGGTCTCGAACTCCTGACCTTGTGATCCACCCGCCTCAGCCTCTCAAAGTGCTGAGATTACAGGTGTGAGCCACGGCGCCCGGCCTGATTTGCCTCTTATGGACATTTCTTAATAAGTGGAATAATATACTATAATAATATATGGCTTCTATCATTTAGCCTAATGTTTTCAAGGTTTATACATATCTTAACATGTGTCAGTACTATATATATGTATGTGTATATATGTTTTTTAAAATTTATTTGATTTATTTATTTATTTTTTGAGGCGGAGTCTTGCTCTGTCACCCAGGCCGGAGTGCAATGGTGCGATCTTGGCTCACTGCAGGCTCCACCTCCTTGGTTCACGCCATTCTCCTGTCTCAGCCTCCCAAGTAGCTGGGACTACAGGCGCCCGCCACATGCCCGGCTAATTTTTGTATTTTTAATAGAGATGGGGTTTCATGGTGTTAGCCAGGATAGTCTCAATCTCCTGACCTCGTGATCCGCCCACCTCGGCCTCCCAAAGTGCTGGGATTACAGGCGTGAGCCACTGCGCCCGGCATCAGTACTATATTTGAATAGCACTTCATTGTATGGCTATACCACTTCTTTTTTTATTTTTTATTTTTATGGAGACAGGGTCTTGCAGTGTTGCCCAGGCTGACCTCAAACTCCTGGGCTCAGGCAATCTTCCTGCCTCAGGCTTCCAGCCTCCAAAGTAGCTAAGATTACAGGCACACACCTCTGTGCCCAGAGACCATGTTTTGCTTATCCATTTCTTAAGTTCGTGGATATTTGAACTGTTTCCACTTTTTGGCCATTAGGAATAATGCTGCTGAGCACATTCGTGTACACGTTTTTGTCTATACTTATGTTTTCATTTCTCTTGGGTATATAACTAGGATTATTTGCTGGATTATTGCAAATTCAATTTTAATTTCTTCCTTTTTTTTTTTTTTTTTTGAGACAGAGTCTCTGTCGCCCAGGCTGGAGTGCAGTGGCGTGATCTTGGCTCACTGCAACCTCTGCCTTCTGGGTTCAAGAGATTCTCCTGTCTCAGCCTCCTGAGTAGCTGGGACTGCAGGCGTGCGCCACCATGCCTGGCTAATTTTTGTATTTTTAGTAGAAGAGGGTTTCACCATGTTGGCCAGACTTGTCTTGAAATTCTGACCTCAAGTGATCCACCTGCCTTGGCCTCCCAGAGTGCTGGGATTACAGGTGCACGCCACCATGCCTGGCTCATTTTTGTAGTTTTAGTAGAAGAGGGTTTCACCATGTTGGCCAGACTTGTCTGGAACTTCTGACCTCAAGTGATCCACCTGCCTTGGCCTCCCAAAGTGCTGGGATTACAGGTGTGAGCCACCGCACCTGGAAGAAAGTAATGCAGGAGTTAGAATGAATCCTTGGTGATAGATTGGTTAGGCTGGGATGTGGTGAGTGGGAGAAAAGGATTCAAGGAAGAACTGACTTATGAGTTTCCCTTATTTCTCTTTTCCTTATTCACTCGTTATTTCTTCTCCATCTCGAATGGATATAGTAATACTGATTTCTTTGTAGTTCTCACATACCTAACTCCTAGTCACCTATCTATCACCTTCTCCAGCCTGCCTTCTCTGATCACCATTCCCTTTACCGCCAGGTGGGGCTAAGTTCCTTTGTTTCCCACTCCCTTGACCTCCAGGACCATGTGCATTAATTACTTTGGTTTCCAAGTATTTGGGGGATTTTTAAGGTATCTTTCTGTTACTGATTTCTAATTTAACTTCATTTGGTTCAGAGTATACTTTGTATGACTTTAATTTGATAAAACATTTTTAGAGGTTTGTTTTGCACCCCAAAATTTTGTCAGTCTAAGTGAATGTTCCGTATGTACTTGAAAAGAATTTTGTATTCTGCTCTTGTGGTGTGGAGTATTGCATAAATGTCAATTAGGTCAAGTTAGTTGATAGTGTTATTACGATCTGTCTGACTTTCTACTTGTTCTGTTGATTACTGAGAGAAGTGTTGAAGTCTACAGCTATTGTGAAAGATTTGTCTGTTTCTTCTTTAAGTTCTAGCAATCTTCATGTATTTTGAGGCTCCTTCCTAAAGTCCATAAATCTTTAGGAAGGATCCCTTCATCCTCTTAATTATGTAACCCCTTTATCTATATCTTTATCTGTTAAGACATGGAACTGAAATGGGCTTTTAATGATCTGGCCCTTCCTTCATTACAACCTAGTTTGGGCAGAGACAGTCTCATTCAGTCTCTGTAGTGCCTGGTTCAATCTCTTGAATGCAGTAGGCAGCACAGGTAATTGTGGAGCTGAATGACGAGTCAAAGAAAGCCTGTGGATTCTTTTCACCCTCTGTACTGTCCAGTATGGTAGCCACTAGCCGCATGTAGAGAGTTAAATTAATTAAAGCTAGGTAGGCCAGGCGTGGTGGCTGACACCTGTAGTCCCAATACTTTGGGAGGCTTAGGTGGGAAGAACCCTTAAGGCAGCAGTTCAAGACCAGCCTGAGCAGCATGGTAAGACACGGTCTTTACAAAAGAATTAAAATAGTTGGGCATAGGATGGCGTGCCTGTAGTCCTACCTAGTTGGGAGGCTGAGGTGGGAGGTTTGCTTGAGCCGAGGAGTTTGAGCCCCTAGTCAGCTATGGACCATGCCACCACACTCCAGCCTGGGTGACAGAGTGAGAACCCATCTCTTTAAAAAAAAATTTAAGTGAAATGAAAACTTCAGTTTCTCCAGTGGCACTAGCTATTATACGTTCATTTCAAGTGCTCTGTAGCCACGTGTATTGCACCACACAAATGTAGAGCATTTGGGGTATTTCATATCATTGCAGAAAGTTCCCCAGGACTCGTTGTAGGCAGTGCCTCTGTTAGACCAGTGAGAATTTACCTAACATCTCTTTTTCTCTAGCCTTTTACTTCCCCTAAATCCTGCACAACTTGGGTAGCCCCAGTGGTCTGGCTGAGTGAGGTTCTCCTTCTTGGAGACTCTGGGCCCAGCATTATTTGTGTACGTGATCGTATTGCATTTCTGCAACAAGATTTGGGGTCATGTGTGAGATGACTTTCCATTATTTGTTGTTCTTGGTGGTAAGGTGAAGAGGCAGTTAACATGTGATTACAAAATCTGCCACAGTCCTGGTAAAGTTAAGCTAAAAGTTATATATATAGGCCAGAAGAGAAGGAAGGATTAGGATTCAGAGACTTTTGGTTGAGAAATTAAATGTGATAATTCAGAGAATTTCAGTGTTATAAAAGTGTAAAAGCTGATATACAAACAATTGTGAGATGTTAGTATGTCCTAGTGTGTCTGGGTTCTCCTGTATAAAATCTCTTTCTCAGGAGTCACTGGCCAAATTATTTATCTATGGAACCCCCTTGAGATTTGCTAAGAAAGTTATTCTTAGACTCCTCTCTACTCATGGATATGTTCTGTAATTCACACACTTGGGAAATGGCATGGCCATATGATTCATACCAAATGGCAATGGTCAGTAGATGCAGTTTATATATTTTACTAGAAATACGGCTTCCTGCTCGATTTCAGTATGTTCATAGTGCCTCTTTTGAGGTCTGTGCATAGTATATAGTATATTCTATTTATGGAAGTTAAAAAAGTATTTCAGAAATGCATGTATTAATCTGTGTGGAATTTCTCTTGTCCTTTTGCCTTTCTAATTCTTGCATAGATACTTGTCTCAAGAGATGGTCCAATATTTAATATAGTGAATGACATCTTAGCCCATCCTAAAACAGTTCTTTCTAAAGGTTTATGAGGTACATGAGGACTGATAAAACTCCAAGGAGAAACAGACAAATCCTTAACAATATTGTAGATTTCAACACTCTTCTCACAGTAATCAAGAGATCAAGTAGACAGAAAGAAAGTGCACTTTTCCCTGTTTTTGTAGACATTAAAATTATTTCACACACTTCTTAAAGTCTTATTCAGTAAGTTACTCATTTCTCCACCTTATGACTGTACTATGCTTTCAAAGTGCTGTGCAAAGAATAAAAAGTTTTAAAGTGGTTTTACTGTAATTTCAGATACATATTTGAACTTTTGAGTCTGAATTATCCAGGTGAAATGCATTGGATTTCTGATCCTCTGTAAACTTGGAAGATTACCTGCTTCCAGGTATATTGGTTTTCCTTAATTGCCTTAATAGCATGAGTTATGAATCTTCTCTGTGTCTCAGAAGAATCCTAACAGTGGAGATTGTTTATGGCGAGGATCACAAATTTACCTGCTCAGGTTAGGACCCTCTGTAAGGTAAAGACATGAAGCGCCCCCCTCTTTATTAATATATAACTGCATTTGCTGATAATATTGATTTGCCTTAAAAAACTAGACGTATTGAGAATTCAGGCTTTTTTTGCTTTTTCGGACAGTGCTGTCCTAAATGTGCTAGAGATGTACATTTAGCCGCTTAAGCTGGTGTTTTTGTAGGGTTGATTCCTAGGAGTGGGATTGGATTTTTACATTATAGTGTGTGCCATTTAAAAGACTGAACCAGATTATACTCTCAACGTCTTTTTTTTTTTTTTTTTTTTTTTTTTTTTTTCCTTTTGTGGAGAACGGGGTCTCGCTGTATTACCCAGGCAGGTCTCGAACTCCTGGGCTCAAGCTATCCTCCCGCCTCTGCCTCCCTGAGAGCTGGGATTACAGGCGTGAGCCACCGCGCCCGGCTCAACGTCTGTTTTTAAGCCTTCCCTAGTCTGTGCTTAAGTGGTTTTTTTTTTTGAGATGGACTCTCCCTCTGTCGCCCAGGCTGGAGTGCAGTGGCATGATCTTGGCTCACTGCAACCTCCACCTCTCTGGTTGAAGCAGTTCCCCTGCCTCAGCCCCCTGAGTAACTGTGATTAAAGGCGCACATCACCACGCCTGGCTAATTTTTTTTTGTATTTTTAGTAGAGATGGGGTTTCACCATGTTGGCCAGACTGGTCTGGAACTCCTGACCTCATGTAGTCTGCCCACCTTGTCCTCCCAAATTGCTGGGATTACAGGCATGAGCCACCGTGCCTGGCCTATGTAGTTTTAAATTAACTTTTTCTAAAATCTACTGAGGTTTACTCAGACCTTTAGCAGATGTTCTTGGATACTGACTAGGCCCAAAGTCTTCTTCTCATCAATTTATTGGCAAATACACTCACTTGCGATGTGATATGAGACCCTGAGGTTTACCTCCCAAACGGCAGGATGTCTGTTTTGAGAGTTTCCTGGCCAAGTGGTGGAAAGTACCATAGAAATGGAGTTCTTCATTGCTTCTTACTTGAGTTTAGACCATAGAGAAGCCATTCTTCTGTGGACCTCAGTTTACTCACCTATACTGTATAGGATGGACTAGATGATCTGATGGGCAAGGGATTGGCAAACTTGTTCTTAGGTTACCAATTAGTAAATATTTCAGGTTTTGCAGGCCACCTGGCTCTGTCATAGCTGCTCAGCTCTGCCCTTGTAGCATCAAAGCAGCCGTAGACAATAAGTAAACAAATAAGCATGGCTGTGTTCTAATAAAACTTTATTTACAAAAACAGGCTGTGACTGGCCATAGTTTGTTCACCCCATTTTTGAGCTTTTGACATTCATTAGTGTGTGATTTCGGTAATTGGTTTAGGAAAAAAGCTTTGACTTTTATAAATAATGCTTCTGAAAATTTGGTAAAACCTTTAAATTTTATTTTTACTTTTCCCCTTTATCAGGAAAGTAATGTAGACAATTTAGAAAACCCAGAACATTAATATTTTGATTCCTCTCATTAGGTAACCATCTTTGTGTGAACATGTGTACATACATACTTTTATTTATTTATTTATTTTTTTGAGCTGGAATATCGCTCTGTCGCCCAGGCTGGAGTGCAGTGGCGCAATCTTGGCTCACTGCAACCTCCACCTCTTAGGTTCAAGTGATTCTCTTGCTTCAGCCTCCTGAGTAGCTGGGACTACAGGCGCTCGCTGCCACACCTGGCTAATTTTTTGTATTTTTTTAGTAGAGATGTGGTTTCACCAGCCCAGGCTGGTGTTGAACTCCTGAGCTCAGGCAGTCCTCCCGCCTTGGCTTCCCAAAGTGTTGGGAATACAGGCGTGAGCCACTGCTCCCAGCACATGTGTGCATACATACTTTTTACAAAATTGGATGAAGTACAATTCATTTGCTAAATATTTTCACTTATGCCATGAAATCTTATTTTGTCCATAAAAATACCTGCTCTCCTAGGGCTTCTAGTTAAAACTAATGAATTTTAAAAATTAATTTTGTACTTAGTTAACCTATTCTTTTTTCTAATTGTTTCTTTTTTTTTTTTTTTTTTTTTTTTTTTTTTTGAGACGGTAGTCTCGCTCTGTCGCCCAGGCTGGAGTGCAGTGGCCGGATTCTCAGCTCATGCAAGCTCCGCTCCCGGTTCCCGCCATTTCTCCTGCCTCAGCCTCCGAGTAGCTGGACTACAGGCGGCCCGCCAACCTCGGCCCAGCTAGTTTTTGTATTTTTGTAGTAAGAGACGGTTTCACCGTTGTTAGCTTAGGATGGTCTCGATCTCCTGACCTCGTGATTCTGCCCATCCTCGGACCTCCCACGGCCTCCCAAAGTGCTGGGATTACAGGCTTGAGCCACTGCGCCCGGCCAGCCAAAACAATGTTAAATATTAGTTATAACGATAGTCATCTTAGTATGCTTTCCGAATTTAATGGAACTGATGTGACTATTTCATAGTTAAGTGTTGGTTTGAGACCTTCAATATGTTGAGTGTATTCACGTATTTCTCTTTTTTCCCTGTTTAAGTTTAAAAAAGAGTCAGATATGGCTATTGTATTTTGTCAAATGTCATCTTAGCGTCTTTTAAGATGATCATATAGTTTTGCTCCCTGCATGCTACATATTAATTGCAGTGGTGTATATTCATAGAATTATATTAGATTTTATAATATTGATCCACCCTTGCATTCCTGCAGCGAACCTCTCGATCATATTTTTTTCATGTACTGTTTGACTTTTAAAAAGGTATTTTAATTTTTAAATAGTTTATATATGTACAGTGCATAATGTATTTGTGATTCATCCATGTTGTTGTATCAGTAGTTTCTTTATTGCTGGGTTTTCACTGTGTTGCCTAGGCTGGTCTTGAACTCCTGAGCTCAAGCAATCCGCCTGTCTCAGCCTCCCAAAGTGCTGGAACTACAGGCATGAGCCACCATGGCCCGGCCAATTTCTTCTTCTTCTTCTTCTTCTTCTTATTTTTTTTTTTTTGAGGCGGAGTCTCGCTCTGTCGCCCGGACTGGAGTACAATGGCCGGATCTTAGCTCACTGCAAGCTCCGCCTCCCGGGTTTGCGCCATTCTCCCGCCTCAGCCTCCCGAGTAGCTGGGACTACAGGCGCCCGCCACCTCGCCCGGCTAGTTTTGTATTTTAGTAGAGACGGGGTTTCACTGTGTTAGCCAGGATGGTCTCGATCTCCTGACCTCGTGATCCGCCCGTCTCGGCCTCCCAAGGTGCTGGGATTACAGGCTTGAGCCACCGCGCCCGGCCAATTTCTTATTATTGAGTAGTAAGAGTTCTTTATATATTTCGGATATAAGTGCTTTGTTAGGCTGTGTGATGTACATATATTTTCTCCCCATCTGTGCCTTGTGTTTCATTCTCTTAACGGTGTCTTTTTCCCAGAGTATAAGTATTAAATTTTGATGAAGTCTGATTTATCTAATTTATCACTTTTTTTCTTTTATACATTTGGAGTTCATCTAACAACTTTGCCTAACCCAGAGCTTGCCAGACTTTTTGTGTAAAAGGTCAGATAGTAAGGCTAGGCGCGGTGGCTCATGCCAGCACTTCGGGAGGCCGAGGCTGGAGGATCACCTGAGGTCGGGAGTTCGAGACTAGGCTGACCAACATGGTGAAGCCCTGTGTCTACTAAAAATACAAAAAATTAGCTGGTCGTGGTGGCACATGCCTGTAATCCCAGCTACTCGGGAGGCTGAGGCAGGAGAATGACTTGAACCCTGGAGGCAGAGGTTGCGGTGAGTCGAGATCGCACCATTGTACTCCAGCCTGAGCAACAAGAGCGAAAATCCATCTTAAAAAATAATAATAATAAAAATAAATAAATAAATACCACTATTTAATGCTAATATAAAATTAGCATTTTATATTAGTAGTAGTATAATACTTTTTTGGACTAGTGATGAAATGACATATCTTTTCTACCTTTTGCTTTTAATCTATATATCATGATATTCATCTATTTTTTAATTTGTAAAATTAAAGATGAGATTTTGCCGTGTTGCCCAGGCTGGTCTTGAATTCCTGGGCTCAAGCAATCCACCCACCTCAGCCTCCCAAAATGCTGAGATTACAGGCGTGAGACACCATACCGGGCTGTATCGTTATATTTTCAGATGGTTTCTTGTTTGTTTTTCTTTTAAATGTAATCTGACAACCTCTTTTAATTAATAAGTTTTGGACCAGTTACGTTTAATATGATTGACAACTATTGGATTTAGGTTTCCTATTTTATTATATTTGTTTTCTGATTATCTCTTTTTTGGGGGGATTTCCTCTCTTTCTTTTGTCTGCCTACTTTTGGATTAATTGAAATTTTTTGTTTGTTTGTTTGAGATGGAGTCTTGCTCTGCTGCCCAGGCTGGAGTGCAGTGGCACGATCTCGGCTCACTGCAAGCTCTGCCTCCTGGGTTCATGCCATTCTCCTGTCTCACCCTCCCGAGTAGCTGGGACTACAGGTGCCCGCCACCACGCCCGGCTAATGTTTTGTATTTTTTAGTAGAGACGAGGTTTCACCATGTTAGCCAGGATGATCTCGATCTCCTGACCTTGTGATCCACCCACTTCGGCCTCTCAGAGTCCTGGGATTACAGGCGTGAGCCACTGCGCCAGGCCTAATTGAATATTTTTTAGTGTTACGTTCTATTAATTGGCTTTTGATTGTATATGTACTATGTTTTTGCTGTAGGAATTACAAAATATATACCTAAACTATCTACTTAGAGTTAGCATTTTACCTCTAAATAAGATGTAAAATAAAACATAAAAGTATTGCAACCGTATAGGTTTCTTTATTCTAGCACCCCCCATGTTATAATTGTACATATGTGTTTATGTATGTGTATGTATATATATTTATACACTTTCAATGTATATAGATATATAGATATGTACCTATATACACTTTCTGTATATCTATATGCATACATTGTATATATACATAGACATTTGTCTACATACATTGAAATATATATATCTACATACATATACAATGGATGCATGTTACCTTTGGCCACTACATCCTTCTTAAATTTCCTGTTGCCACTCATGACTCAATTTCCTTGACCAGTTATTCCTCCTTCAAACATCCCTCTTACGTGTGATAGTCCTCAGCATTTAGTTTCCCCCAACTTTCCCCTAATTATCAGTTGACTCAGTTACCACCAAAATGTCAATGACTTCTACATCAATTTTTCTTCTCAGACCTCTCTTCTAAACTCCAGTTATGTATTTCCAACTTCCTGTGCTCTCCCAGATAAACTCCACATTGTAGGAAATGGAAAAGAGTTATAAAAGTTTAGGTTCAAAGCAAAATTCAAAAACTCATAAATGAGACAAAGATTTTGTGATGATAAAGGCTATGGTCCACAATGAAGATATAAAAGTAATGAACCTTTCTATAAAACATACATGTGATAGAGCCGGTCCCCAACTTTAAGCCTTTCAGCGATTCAAGTAACTGCAGAACATCTTTAAAGTACTGAGAGAAATGTCAATCCAGAGTTCTATATCCAGCATAAATACCTTTCAACAATTAAGGGCAAAAAAAAAAAAAAAAGAAATTTTGGATGAAGAAAATCTAAGGCAATGTGTTGTCAAAAGTTCTGCTCTAAAATAAATGTAAAAGAAGGTCTTTAGGCCAAAGGAAAATTATACCAGAGGGAATACTAGAACTTCAGAGATAAAGAGCACAGAAATGGTACCTGGGAAAATGGAAAAACACAAACAGTTTCTCCTCTTAAGCTCTTTAAAATATGTATAGCGTTTGAAAGCAAAAGTTAGAGCACTGGTGAGACTTTCAATGTATGTAGATATATAGGTAGATACATATATCTGTATACATGTAGATGTATATAGATATAAAGGTATATATCTACATATCTAGATATGTAGATACATACAGGTATGTAGACATAGATACATGTAGATATGTATCTACATGAGATTGAGTCTAGCTTTATTACCCAGGCTGGAGTGCAGTGGTGTGGTGTTGGCTAATTTTTGTATTTTTAGTGGATATGGGGTTTCACCATGTTGGTCACACTGGTCTGGAGCTCCTGACCTCAAGTGATCTGCCCTCCTAAATCTCTCAGAGTGCTGGGATTACAGGCATGAGCCACTGTGCCTGGCCTTACGTGAGACTTTGAATGTATGTAGATATATATTTAGATATATATATATGTATAAATATCTGTATATATCTAGATATATGTACAGAAAAGCTGAAAGAGTAGAACAACAATCACCTAGTATATCCTCTCGAGGGATTTGCCAGTTTTTCATATTTTGCCGTGTGTGTTCTCTCACTCATACTGTATTTTAAAATATTATTTTTGCTGACAGTAAATTGCAGTGTTACACTTCACCTCAAAATAATTTGACGTACTCAAAGACATTTCATTTAACACTGATATATTCCATTTCAAATTTCCCCAATTGCCTTTTATTGATGTTCTTTCCCCACTTATCTAGGATTCAGTTGAGGAGTATGTATTTCATCTAGTTAATGTCTCTTTAACACCTTTACCCTAGAGCAGTTCTATCACCTTTAGGGGTGAGGGTGGTCTTTTGTGATAATTAAAATTTTAAATTGTCCGGAGCAGTTGTCTTTTTTTTTTTTTGACACGGAATTTTGCTGTTGTGGCCCAGGCTGGAGTGCAATGGCACAATCTTTGGCTCACCGCAACCTCTGCCTCCTGGGTTCAAGTGATTGTTCTGCCTCAGCCTCCCAAGTAGCTGGGATTATAGGCATGTGCCACCATGCCTGGCTAATTTTGTATTTTGTTTCTCTATGTTGGTTAGGCTGGTCTTGAACTCCCAACGTCAGGTGATCCGCCCACCTCAGCCTCCCAAATTGCTGGGATTACAGCTGTGAGCCACCACGCCCGCCCCCCTGCCATCCCCCACCTTTTTTTTTTTTTCAAGATGGGGTCTCACTTTGTCCAGGCTGGAGTGCAGTGGCATGATCTTGGCTCACTGCAACCTCCGCCTCCCAGGTCCAAGCGATTCTTGTGCCTCAACCTCCTGAGTAGCTGGGACTACAGGCGTGCACCACCATGCCTGGCTAATTTTTTTTTTTTTCTTGTATTTTCATTAGAGACAGAGTTTCACCTTGTTGCCCAGGCTGGGCTCAAACTCCTGAGCTCAGGCAATCCACCCATCTCGGCCTCCCAAAGTACTAGGATTGCAGGCGTGAACCACTGTGTCCAGTCTGTTGTCTTACAGAATGTCTCACCATTTGGATTTATCTGATTGTTTTTTACATGCATAGATTGAGTTTAGATACTTGTGGTAGGAATGCTGTATAAGTGCACATCTCCTCCTCAGCACATCTCATGAGGAGGTACACCATCAATTTGTTCCATTATTGATAAGTTTGAACACTTGGTAAAGGTGACATGTGCTAGAATTATCCCTGTAAAGGTACCTTTCATCTTTGAAGGTAGTAGTTATCTGTGAGGTGATTCTTTGAGAACTTCCTGTTGCCCAACAACCTTTCACCCAATGGGTTTAATTGATGGTTCTTGCCTGAATGAATTACACCGGTGATTGCAAATGGTGACTTTTCTATTTCTGTCATTTCTTCGTTCATTATCTGGCATTTGATGACATCTCCCTTTCTTCCTCCCTCCATTTGGAGTCTTACTGAAGAGTGGGCTTGAGTTCTTTTTTTATTCATTGTGTAAAACAAGGGGCCAGGCATGGTGGTTCACGCTTGTAATCCCAGCACTTTGGGAGGCCCGAGGTGGGAGGATTGTGTGAGCCCAGGAGTTCAAGACCAGCCTGGGCAATATAGGGAGACCCCATCTCTACAGAAAATGTAAAAATCAGGTGGGCATGGTGGTGCAGGTCTTTTGTCCCAGCTACTTAGGAGGCTGAGGTGGGAGGAACTCTTGAGCCCAGGAGGTCGAGACTGCAGTGAGCAGTGATAGCACCACCGCACTCTAGCCTGGGTGACAGCAAGACTCTGTCTCAAAAAATCTGTATTTTATTTTTTATATATATGTATAATTATATATCTATATAAATGTATACATTAAAAAAGAAAAACAAGGGATCTTTATGTCATAGTTTTTGAGCCACATTTTAGGAATGTTTACCAAACTATCCTAGAGTCATACTTATTTGGGGAAAAGACTAGAGAGGTATATGAAAGACATTTTATCTTTCAAAGGTTAAAAGACATTAAATGAGTTCTTAAACTTTTTTGAAGGCAAAATTTTCTTTATCCTGTTTTCTATTGAAGCAAAATTTTTTCTTGAATATGTGGAAAGTAACATTCACTAGTGGTTGATGAATCATTGTATTTGGTGGCAATCTTCTGTAAATAAATCTTTCAAATATAAAAAGTTCTCCCATTAAAATAATTATACAATAGTTCAAACATTCAGAAAATTTTAAAAGTATAGGCTGGGTGTGGTGGCTCACACCTGTAATCCCATCTCTTTGGGAGGCTGAGGTAGGAGGATCATTTGAGCCCAGCAGTTTGAGAGCAAGCTGGGCAACATAGAGGATACTGAACGTATCTTAACTTTGTGTTGATAACCCAATGGGTTATTTGAACTTCAGTTATTGTGTGGTAGTCCCTAGATGTATCTCTAGACCAAGGCTGTCCAACAGAACTTTTTGTGATGATGGAAATATTCTGTATGTGTACTGTCCTGTATGGTAGCCACGAGAAATATGTGGCTATTAAGTAAGCACTTTAAATTTTTGTTCAGGTCTCATACTTTATAACATTGTCACTTCACTGATTTGTCTCCTTTATCTGTCATTTCTCCCACCTGCACAATAGGCATTTGTTATTTCTCAAATTTCCTTTCACTGAGAGGTCAAGTCAGGTGGTTTTTAACAATATGGGAGGAAGTCTGATATGGTAGTAAAGACCATAGCTTAGGATTTGTGTGGGTTTGTTTGGAGACAGAGTCTCTGTCGCCTAGGGTGGAGTGCAGTGGTACAGTCTTGGCTCACTACAACCTCTGCCCTTTGGGTTCAAGCAGTTCTAGTGCCTCAGCTTCTGGAGTAGCTGGGATTACAGGCGCACGTCACCACACCCAGCCAATTTTTGTTGTTTTAGTAGAGACAGGGTTTTGCCGTGTTGGCCGGGCTGGTCCCGAACTGTGGACCTCAAGCGATCCACCCGCCTTGGCCTCCCAAAGTGCTGGAATTACAGGCATGAGCCACCAAGCCCAGCTGGACTTGTGGGTTTGTTGTTTTTTTTTTGTTTTATTTGGGACCTGTGTTTTAGTTGTAACTCTTAGTGGTACTGGCTGTGACCTTGGACAAATCATTTAGCCTCTCTATAAACATCTTTGAAAGGAGGTAATAATGGTATCTATTTTATGGAGTTGATCTGAGGATAAAAATGAAATAATGCACTTTAAAGTGCTTACTTATTACAATGTCTGGCAAGTAGAAAGCTCTCTATAGGCCAGGCGTGCTAGCTCACGCCTGTAATCCCAGCACTTTAGGAGGCCGAGGCTGGTGGATCACCTGAGTTCAGGAGTTCGAGACCAGCCTGGCCAACATGTTGAAACCCCATCTCAACTAAAAATATAAAAATTAGCCGGGCATGGTGGTGGGTACTTTCAATCCCAGCTACTTGAGAGTGAGGCAGGAGAATGGCTTGAATCTGGGTGGCGGAGCTTGCAGTGAGCCTTGATTGCACCACTGCAATCCAGCCTGGGTGACAGAGTGAGACTCCGTTTCTAAACAAACAAACAAAAAAAAAGCACTCTATAAAAGCTAGCTGCTGGTTGTTATATTATTACTGACACAGAAGATAGGGACTGGGAGCAAATGGAATGTACTCGAAGAGCATAGCCTTGTTCAGTAATGTTAATACTAGATTGGTACACTATTCCACATCAAAAGGTGAATCCTTGTTACATTTGACAAATAAGTTTCATAATTTTTAAAAGATTTCAATGCATCACAGATTATTTCTTCTTAATATGCCATTCATGGTTTATATATATGTAACAGTAGATTAAATAATTAGATTTTATTAGTTCTGGAGTATTAACTTCTGCTGGAAATGAACTTCCCCCTTCGCTATACCAGTGCTGAGTGAGGCCTCTTTCTCTCAGATACCAATTAGAAATAAGGGGACAATGACATCTTTTTCCTTCTAGGAATACATATTATATAGAGAGTTGTCTTTTGAGGTCTAGAAGTCTGAAAACACTGTAATTTTTTTTTTTTAATTCATACAATAAATGTAGCGTTCAACTCTAAAAAATTGACATTGGTTTCTGGGATTTAATATTGGCATGACTTTACCCCTGCATCTCTGCGCTCTGCAGGTAGTTTTGTTTATGGGTGTCATTGGTTGAACAAATATTTTTTTAGTTGCTACAATAACTAAAACATGATCTGTGCTCTAAAGGAGTCAACAAATGAGTCGGGGAGGGGGCATGAGTAATTGCCTGTAATATAATGGTGCTCACACTGTCATGGAGGACCATACAAAGTGTAAGAAGCGCAGCGCCTGGAGGCACAGCAAAGGGTAGTAGAGGTGACATTTGAGCCCGGGCTTGAAAACTGTCTAGGATTTCTCAGAATTTCAGCAAAGTAAGGCAATTTCTGTCTATATAGACAAATGTTTTTTAATTAAAAATATGAGAAATTAATTAAATAACAGATTATGACTACAGTGCATATTTAAAAACCGAGGAATGATGAGTGCTGTTGACTAGTTTATCCAAACAGTTCAGAGAAGAGAATATCCATGTAGATCCCTCTTGTATTACAGAATACAAAGGAGCAGAAAATTTTGCCTCAGTAAGTGCCAGGTCATTCTAATTAGAGTACCTATACATTATAACATAATTCCTCCATTGAGGTAATAACAGCCAGGTGGTCCAGAGTCTACCATTCAGTCAAGAAATTCACTCCCTTAAGCTAGACTATGCTGGAAATTCATTGACAAATTTTGTTCTTTAGTTTTCCATTTTTCTTCAGAATTCATGCAGACCACTTGACTTCCTTAGCATTTTCTTTTGTCGGCATATATTAATGTCTTTGATTAAGCTTCAACTTCCCTTTGCATCAGTCCTGTTGCAATCATGCCTCCTGAGGCATCTTTTTGCTTCCCTTGCATGAATTTCCAAAGCCCTTTCTGCTTGGTAAGGGGAGTATCCATTTTCTTTAAAGTAGTGGTTTTCAAACTTGCCTGCACATCAGAATTATTGGGGAGAAGGATAAAAATACAGATTACTGAGCTTCACCTGAGGTTCTGTGAATTTGGGTTGCATTTGAGATTACTTTTAACAATTAATAATAACTTTTAAAAAATTAAAAGTAAATTTAACAATTTACTTTTTAACAATTAATTTTAATTTTTTTTTTTTTTTTTTTTTTTTGGTTTTTGTTTTTTTGGGTTTTTT
>NW_016817144.1:212669-218567 GCF_001698545.2 Rhinopithecus bieti | reverse complement strand
CGTTCTGTCGCCCAGGCTGGAGTGCAGTGGCCGGATCTCAGCTCACTGCAAGCTCCGCCTCCCGGGTTCACGCCATTCTCCTGCCTCAGCCTCCCGAGTGGTGGGACTACAGGCGCCCACCACCTCACCTGGCTAGTTTTTTGTGTTTTTTAGCAGAGACGGGGTTTCACCGTGTTAGCCAGGATGGTCTCAATCTCCTGACCTCGTGATTCGCCCATCTCGGCCTCCCAAAGTGCTGGGATTACAGGCTTGAGCCACCGCGCCCGGCCTCCTCTTTTTATTTTTAGTTTCTTTATTCAAATGACATTCTATTCATTGTTGTGTAGCTGTTCATTCCTTCTGCTTAACACTGTATCTTGAAGATTGTTTCATTTTAACACATAGGAATTTTACCACTACTGAATTTTATTCCATTATGTGGATGCATCATAATTCATTTAACTATTTATGTATATTTAGATTAAAAAGAAAACCCATGCAAAAGTTTCAACTTTTGTAAACTATATTGAATTAAATGTTTTGTACTTAAATGAATGTGTGAGTATGTAGGATAAATTCCAGGAGGTGGAATTACAGGGTCTCAAAGGGATATACATTTAGATAGATTTTGCCAAATTGCCTTCTAAAAATTCAACCAATTTATACTCTCCCAAAAATAGATCAGAATGGGCTGGGTGCGGTGGCTCACACCTGTAATCCTAGCACTTTGGGAGGCCGAGGTGGGTGGACCACCTGAGGTCAGGAGTTTGAGACCAGCCTAGCCAATATGGTGAAACTCCATCTCTACTAAAAAATATAAAATTAGCCGGGGTGGTGGCGCCTGCCTGTGGTCCCGGCTACTCAGGAGGCTGAGGCAGGAGAATCGCTTGAATCTGGGAGGCGGAGGTTGCAGTGAGCTGAGATTGTGCCACTGCACTCCAGCCTAGGTGACGGCTCTAGGTGATTAAGTGAGATACGTACGTTTGTTAAAAACAAAACTCTCAATTATGTATGTTGATACATTTATATACTTACATATGTATATCTGGACATCACATCTCATAAATTGGGGAACAGGTATCTAAAAAGTTGTTTAACTGACTGGTAAGAAATGTAGTCTGTTGTCTGTTTCCTAGGTAAGCCACTTTTCTCTTCCCCCAGCATTGGAATTCTTCTCTCCTCCTGTGCACTTCTTTCCTTTCTGTCTTCACCTTGAGCCCATGCTTCACTGTGGAACTCCGCTTAGGAGGTACTTCTGGCAGAGAAAAAGAAGTCTGCACTGGGAACTTCCTGTCTGGTTGTTGACAGGCATTTCTGTATTGCAGCTGACCGTGTGAGATCTGTTGCCCCTACTTTGTGCTGTGTATCTTATGTGTAAATGTTTTTTCTCATTTATATTCTTGTCAAATCATTCATAAATGCAGTTATTTATTATTATTATTATTTCCTTAGAGATCCTTGTTCTGACACTGTTATGTTTTAATCATGGTTACCTGTGAGCCAGTTAATCCCTCTAGGTAATTGAGAACTGATTATAATTTTTTTACTTCTGGTTTATAGTCTAATGGGAAAACTTTGAATTTAGTTTTTCTGTAGACTTAAAAATTAGAGCTGAATCATTGCTTCTTCGTATTATTTTAACTTGACAATTATTAAAGAAATGTGCTTATCTAATTTAGGGGGGTATATGTTCAAATAGGAAATTTGTAGAAATGATGTAATATATTGATTTGTAATGATGTCATTTCTTTATTTACAGGTAGGCGAAAACCAAGAGTACATCGGCCTCGTTCTCCGATATTGGAAGAAAAAGACATCCCGCCCCTTGAATTTCCCAAGTCCTCTGAGGATTTAATGGTGCCTAATGAGCATATAATGAATGTTATTGCCATTTACGAGGTACTGCGGAACTTTGGCACTGTTTTGAGATTATCTCCTTTTCGCTTTGAGGACTTTTGTGCAGCTCTGGTGAGCCAAGAGCAGTGCACACTCATGGCAGAGATGCACGTTGTGCTTTTGAAAGCAGTTCTGCGTGAAGAAGACACTTCCAATACTACCTTTGGACCTGCTGATCTGAAAGATAGCGTTAATTCCACACTGTATTTCATAGATGGGATGACGTGGCCGGAGGTGCTGCGGGTGTACTGTGAGAGTGATAAGGAGTACCATCACGTTCTTCCTTACCAAGAGGCAGAGGACTACCCATATGGACCAGTAGAGAACAAGATCAAAGTTCTACAGTTTTTAGTCGATCAGTTTCTTACAACAAATATTGCTCGAGAGGAATTGATGTCTGAAGGGGTGATACAATATGATGACCATTGTAGGGTTTGTCACAAACTTGGGGATTTGCTTTGCTGTGAGACATGTTCAGCAGTATACCATTTGGAATGTGTGAAGCCACCTCTTGAGGAGGTGCCAGAGGACGAGTGGCAGTGTGAAGTCTGTGTAGCACACAAGGTGCCTGGTGTGACTGACTGTGTTGCTGAAATCCAAAAAAATAAACCATATATTCGACACGAACCTATTGGATATGACAGAAGTCGGAGGAAATACTGGTTCCTGAACCGAAGACTCATAATGTAAGTAAATCTGGTCTTAATTTTTTGTATGCATTTAAAATTAAACCAGTTTCCTTCATGATTGATGTAGCAGAGCTATGCTGTTGATGTGGTATAAACATTTGTAACTTAATAGTTATACAGTTAAATAATTTCTTAATTGAAGGAATATGTGCATTAAAATAGCTTTTAAGAAGGTAAAAGAAACATACATGAAAGAAGCAAAATTCCATTTTTTTTTTGATGCCCAGGATAGGAAATAGAATGTTTCTAGGTAGGGTGGGCACAGAAGCTCACACCTGTAATCCCAGCACTTTGGGAGGCCGAGGTGGGTGGATCACCTGAGGCTGGGAGTTTGAGACCAGTCTGGCCAACATGGTGAAACCCACCTCTACTGAAAATACAAAACTTAGCCAAGTGTGGTGGCACATACCTGTAATCCCAGCTACTCAGGAGGCAGAGACAGGAGAATTGCTTGAACCTGGGAGGCGGAGGCTGCAGTGAGCTGAGATCATGCCACTGCGTTTTAGCCTGGGTGACAGAGACAGATTCTGTCTCAAAAAAAAAAAAAAAAAAAATGTTTCTAGGTGGAATACCACTGTGAGCCTGTTTTTGGTCTAGCTTAGGTCATCTATCCCTAACTTTGGTGTCAGAATTGTTTTACTTCTCTTTTTTGGTTTTACCATATCTGTATGTAAAATGGAACAGCAAGAAAATACCTAGTTGTCTAAGGAAAGGTCAGCTCTGCCATTATTGGTTGGAACCCCCCAGGAGAAGATGATCCCAACAGACTCAGGGTCATAGGCTGGCTTCAGTGTTCCTGAGGGTTTTCGAGAAGCTCTTCTGAGAAGTCTGTGGGCGAGATCAGAAGACAGTCTCAGGGTTTACCTCAGTCAGGGCATCAGGCAGGGTTGTAGTGTGGACTGAGTATCTGACATCCTGTAGCTATGTGGTCAGAGGGATGGGCTACTTTGTATCTTCAGCTTCTGAAGTCTTCAAAGCCATCTTCCAGTTCTTAGAATTAGGTCAAATGAAAAATTCTGGTAGGATGAAATGAATGTCAGAGCAGGGCATGGAAAGGAGAGTAGAAACTATATCAGTGTGCTGTCGAGAAATCTGAATCCACACTGATTCTTCATTCTTTGTGGCTGGAAGCGTTTTTTTTTTTTTTTTTTTTTTTTTTTTTTTTTTTTTTTTTTGAGACGGAGTCTCGCTCTGTCCACCAGGCTGGAGTGCAGTGGCGCTATCTCGGCTCACTGCAAGCTCCGCCTCCCGGGTTCCCGCCATTCTCCTGCCTCAGCCTCCCAAGTAGCTGGGACTACAGGCGCCCGCCACGGCGCCCGGCTTTTTTTTGTATTTTAGTAGAGACGGGGTTTCACCGTGGTCTCCATCTCCTGACCTTGTGATCCGCCCGTCTCGGCCTCCGAAAGTGCTGGGATTACAGGCGTGAGACACCGCGCCTGGCTGTGGCTGGAAGCTTATAAAATCTTCACTGTTTATGGTGTTCCGCAGTTTTACAGTGACACGCCCTTGTGTGGGCAGCTCTCATCCACGAGGTATTTTTGGTGGGCATTTTCAATCTGGCAATTGTGTTCTTTGAATCTGAGAACTTCTCTTGACAACTTCCTCTTTTCCCTCTTGTATTTATCTTGAGCTATGATTTTATTGAACGTTGGGCTTCCTATTTTGGTCTTCTGACTTTCTTATCATTTCTCTCCAGTTTTCCTCTTTGTCGCTTTTCTCTTTGGGGTATGTGTATGTGTTCAGTTTCTTAAGATTTCCTTATCTTGGTCGTCCAACCCTACTATCCAGTTTTCCTTTCTGCTACCATATTTTTATTATCTAAGAGCTGTTTTGTTTTTAGAATCTTCGTTTAAAAAAATAGTAAAATCCTCTTTCTGTGTCTTGGATATAGTATTTTCTCTTACCTTTCTGAGGCCATTAATGACAGATTTTTTTCTCTCCTCTGTGCATGGTGTGTTTCTTCTAAGTTGCTTCTTCCTATTCTTTGTTTTGGTTTTCTATTTCATATTCAGATGTTGATTAATTCTTAATTTTCTGCTCCTCATTATCATTGTGGTACTATGTAGCCAGTTGGAAGCTCTGAGCTAGTGGATGGGCCTTATCAATTTTGACTTAACCATTGGATGATTTTTATTGTCTCTTTTATTGGGGGAAATCCCTCTTGTCAGTATCTTGAGGTCTGTCCTCGAGAGTAAGCTCTAGAGGAGCGATGGCATGGAAAGGCCTTTTCCTGTTTCCTGCTTGAAGCATGAAGGTCTTGCTGTTGGTATTCTGGTGGCTGAGTGGTGGAGGAAAGCTTCATTTATTGTGCACACAGCCTTTACTATGTGTATTGTCACTTAAATCCTCAGTTTTCTGTACAATACCTTTGTTCACAACTGAGCGTGGTTTCTCCCAGTCCAGGGAACCTCAATTTAACTCCTCCAGAGACTAGACCTTTGGCAGCTTGAAGGGGAGAGAGATGGTTTAGGAATCTGCTCCAGCCAGTTCCCTATTCTAGAGACACCTACCCCTCCTCATTATCATTGCTTTTTGAGGATTGTGTTCTCAACCTCACCTTCCTTTTTAGTTTGAGATGGACTTTCTTGGGTCTGCTGAGGCAGTAATCACTTGTTCATCTACATTTGGTTTTTTTTTTTTTTTTTGTTACTGTGTCTCCCCTACTTTATCCTTATGGGTTTGTCTTTAACAATTTTTTTTTTTCTTTTTTTCGAAGACAGGATCTCCCTTTGTCACCCAGGCTCTGGAGTGCAGTGGCACTATCTCGGCTAACTGCAGCCTCGACCTCCTGGGCTCAAGCAGTCCTCCTGCTTCAGCCCCCCAAGTAGCTGGAACTATAGGTGTGTGCCACCATGCCCGGCTAATTTTTGCATTTTTTGTAGAGACAGGGTTTCACCACGTTACTCAGGCTGGTCTCGAACTTGTGAGCTCAAGCCATCTGCCCTCCTCGGCCTCTCAAAGTGCTGAGATTATAGGCGTGAGCCACTGCGTCCAGCCTAACAGTATTTCTTTAGCATGGTTTTAAGAAGGTTTCAGGAGGGAGCAAAATGAAATCTGCCACCTTAACCCAGAAACTGCTATGAGAAACAATACATAAGGTTTTAAATGTATATTCTGTGTCTTTTGGTTTGGATCAGATATTTTAAGAAATATGTGTAAAATATGTGTAATTTTTTTCTTTTCTTGCTCCCTTACCTCCCATACATGTGGTCATGGTATTCCTTTTGCCGTTTTTTGTTTTTGTCTTTGTTTTGACATTTTGCTGTTGAGTGGTAACATGGAAACCTTTGTCAGCAAGGTCATTCCAAATGGTGAAATAACTGTAACCACATTT
>NW_016817144.1:202262-211436 GCF_001698545.2 Rhinopithecus bieti | reverse complement strand
TGATGCGTAATAAAGTGCACAGATTTTAAAGATGATTTCAGGCAAATAGTATATCTTTTTCTATGCTGTGATATTTTGAGTATTTTTCTATGTAAAGTCAAGTAGGAAACTTTAAACAGTGATAATTAAGTATTCTGTTTCAACAATTTTGACAAATCTGAAAGATTTCACATCTTTTATGAAAATGAGATTAAAATAATTTCAATTTAACTGTACCTTTGTGTTAGATTGTATGTGGACTCCTGGTGATGGTTTTAAAGCCATGTAAAATTTTCATGCAGTTTATAGTATGCAGAGGTTTTAATTGTAATGTTAGCAATTTGTAGAAATTAAGTTTTCCATTATTGCTTTTTAATAAGTGCTTAAAATATGTTATTTGTATAGATTAGTGAAGCATATAATAAAAAAAGGTTCTTATATATGAATTTATAGTCCACCTGAGGAGCCAAGACATACTCAGTGTATTAACTTAGAGGCCAGTTTTCATTCATTATGTAAGTGGGCCAATCTTTCTTAACTATTGCTTTTATCCTGTCAATCCTTTGAAATTGGGACCTACTGAAATAGAAATTACCAGATTAGATTAGCACATTTTTCTGTCACTCTCCATTCTAAACAAAATTACGTGAACACAGCATTATATTTTATTTTTTTGTAGAGAGAGAGTCTATGTTGCCAGGCTGGTCTCGAACTCCTGGGCTCAAGCGATCCTCCAGCCTTGACCTCCCAAAGTGCTAGGATTACAACAGGCGTGAACCACCACATGCCTTTAAACGGCATTTTAAAAATCTGTATTCTTTTTAGTTTCCTAATGAACTAAACTATGCTTTTAGATCTATCCAGCTTTCTACTCCCCATTCTAGGTACAAGCCACATATTAACTTACTGACTTTAGTTGCCATCAGACCTGTGTCTGAATTCCTTCTGTCCACATTCAGTTCTGTATGTCCAGCAGCCTCCTGGACGTGTCCACAAAGCAGGCACCTCAAAGATGTTTAAAACTGAACTCATCATTTCCCCCCATTACCTACTCTTCGTCCAGTATTCTCATCTTAGTAAATGGGATTACTGTCCCACCAGCTGCTCAAACTAGAAATATGGGAATAAACTTTTTCCTTTGTTGTTTGTTATGCCTTTAAAATAAATATTGAATCAGTTTCTCTCCATTCCCACTGTCCCTCCATGATACAAGCCAGTGTCATCTTCATTAGACTAGTCAGTCACCCTAAAGTGGCCTATATGTAACCCCCTACCCCAACCCTCCAAGATTTTTTTTTTTTTTTTTTTTTTTTTGAGATGGAGTCTCACCCATGCTGGAGTGCAGTGGCCCAGTTTTGGCTCACTGCAACCCTCTGCCTCCTGGATTCAAGCGATTCTTGTACTTTAGCCTCCCGAGTAGGTGAGATTACAACTACTAATTTTGTAGTTTTAGCAGAGACGGGGTTTCACCTTGTTGGCCAGGCTGATACTGAACTCCTGACCTCAGGTGATCAACCCACCTTGGCCTCCCAGCGTGCTGGGATTACAGATGTGAGCCACTATGTCCAGCCATACATAACTGGATGATTTTTTAAAACAGCAATTTTGATCAAGTCTCCTTTCCCCTAAGTTGAAAAACCTTTTAATTACAATTACTTCCATTTGCTCTTAACAGAAACTTCTGACTCTTTAACACAGATCCCTGACTTTGTACATGTAATTATCTTGGTTTCTGACACTTAAAACCAAATAAAAAGCAAACAAAAGCACCTAAAAACCTGTTGGCTAACTCACTCATTCTTCAGGTCTCAGCCTATTTATGCTACTTCCTAGAGCTTCCTTTGCCTGTACCCCTTTCTTTCCCTGAACCCCTTTTTCTCTTGCATCCTGAAATACTACTTTTTAAAACACCCATCCTACCAATAGTTTTTTTGTTTTGTTTTGTTTTTTGAGACAAATCTCACTTTGTCACCCAGGCTAGAGTGCAGTAGCACAACCTGGGCTCACTGCAACCTCTGCTTCCCAGGTTCAAGTGATTCTCCTGCCTCAGCCTCCCAAGTAGCTGGGATTACAGGTGCCCACCACCACACCTGGCTGATTTTTGTATTTTTAGTAGAGATGGGGTATCACCATGTTGGCCAGGCAGGTCTTGAACTCCCGACCTCAGGTGATCCACCTGCCTCAGCCTCCCAAAGTGCTGGGATTGCAGGCATGAGCCACTATGCCCAGCCCAGTTATTTGTTTTAAGGTAAATATTATATATTTCATAAGGTAAGGAAAATGATGACAACAATGTATGTTATACCCATGAAGTGCTGGTACTACTCTAAACACTTTATATATTTTAATTAATTCTAACTACAGCCTCTTCCAGGATGCATACCATCACCCTGTCTTTCAGATGGAGAGACTGAGGCATAGAGAGTTTTAAGTAATTTATCCAAGATCACACAACTACTAAGTGATGAAATCGGGATTTGAACCCAGGCATTCGGGCTCCAGAATGTGCTCCTAAGCACTACTTGGGCTGTTTGACCAAGAGCTTAGGACCTAGCTTTTGTCTTTAATTGCTGAATTGCTAGTTGTATCAGTTTCCTGCGGGTGCTATAACAAAGTACTGTAAAACTGGGTAGTTTAAAACAGTAGAAATTGATTATTTAACAGTTTTGGAGAATAGAAGTCTGAACTCAAAGGTGTCAACAGGGCCATGCTCCCTCTGCAGGCCCTAGGAAAAAATCCTTGCTTTTTTTTGGCGTTTTCTAGCTTCTAGCACCCCAAGTGTCCTTGGCTTGCTGGCAGCATAATTCCAGTCTTGCTGTCACCATCTTTTCAAGGCAGCCTAGGTTTTTTCTGTCAACCATCTAACTGTTCTTCCAGCCTCTTCCCATTACTCAATTCTAAAACCACTTTCACATTTTTGAGTATGTTAGCAGTAAGCACCCTACTTCCTGTACCAAAAGTTGGGAGTTTCCTAGGGCCACCATTACAAAGTACCACAAATGGGGTGGCTTTAAAAAAATATGAATTTATTGTCTCACAGTCTTGGAGGCCAGAAGTCTAAAATCATAAGTCAGTAGGGTTGGTTTTTCAGGAGACTCTCAGAGAGAATCTGTTCCATGCCTGTCTCCTAGCTTTTGGCAGTCCTTGGCATTTCTTGGTTTACAGACAGACACATCACACCAGTCTCTGCCTCTATGCTACCTTCTTTTCTTTTTCTTTTCTTTTTTTTTTTTTTGAGACATGGAGTCTCTGTCACCCAGGCTGCAGTCCAGTGGCAGGATCTCAGCTCACTGCAACATCCACCTCCCAGGTTCAAGGGATTCTCCTGCCTCTGCCTCCTGAGTAGCTGGGACTACAGGCGCTCGCCACCACTCCTGGCCAATTTTTTGTATTTTTAATAGAGACGGGGTTTCGCCGTGTTAGCCAGGATGGTCTCCATCTCCTGACATTGTGATCTGCCCGCCTGGGCCTCCCCATCATGCCTGATGATTACAGGCATCATCCACCTCACCCAGCCCATTACCTTCTTTTCTATGTGTCACCCTGGGTCCTCTCCTTTTCTAAGGATACCAGTCGTTTGACTTAGGGGCCACCCTAAATCCAGGATGATTTTTATCTCAAGATCCTTAACTAATTACATCTGCAAAGACCCTATTTCCAAATAAGATCACATCCTGAGGTTTCAGGTGGACATGAACTTTGGGAGACATTATTCAACTCATCTCACTAGTGTTCTTTACTCTTCATTTCTATGGGTTTGTTTAGAAATGAAACTTGAAACTTATTGTTAGTCATTAACCTACTTATCTAACCTAGGTAAAAGTCAAAGAAGCTTTAAAATGTAGACATATGATATGTGTCTTTACTCTTAATTATATTTTTAGCAAACCTTTTCTTGCCGGCCTGTCTTCTCTTTGCCACCCTATGAGTCCTTGAGAATGTGTGCTGAGTGGTAACTTCAGGGAAGCCGGGCCAGTTTGGGTGAACCTGAGGAACGTGGTAGGCCTTGTAAGAACCAGAGCTTCTGCAGAACCACATTATAACTCCAAAACCAAATATACATACATAATGTATATTTGTACCGAAAGCTGTTGTCACTTTTACAGTGACAGATAATTTTGATTATATAAACTTTATATAGGCCAAGTAACTAAGTATTAAAAAAACAACTTTTCAGCCCAGTGTGGTGGCTCATGGCTGTAATTCCAGCCCTTTAGGAGGCCGAGGTGGGCAGATTGCTTGAGGCCAGAAGTTCAAGACTATCCTGGCCAACATGATGAAACCCTGTCTCTACTGACAATAAAAAAATTAGCCGAGCGTGGTGGTATGTGCCTGTAAATCCCACCTTCTACAGAGGCTGAGGCACGAGAAATTCTTGAACCCGGGAGGCAGAGGTTGCAGTGAGCCTAGATTGTGCCACTGCACTCCAGCCTGGATGACAGAGCAAGACTCTGTCAAAAAAAAAAAAAAAAAAAAAAAGCCTGGCCACGGTGCCTCATGCTTGTAATCCCAGCACTTTGGGAGGCTGAGGCAGGCAGATCGTGAGGTCAGGAGTTCCATACCAGCCTGACCAACATAGTGAAACCCCATCTCTACTAAAAACACAAAAATTAGCTGGGTGTGGTGGCATGCGCCTGTAGTCACAGCTACTTGGGAGGCTGAGGCAGGAGAATTGCTTGAACCTGGGAGGTGGAGGTTGTAGTGAGTCAAGATTGCACCACTGCACTCCAGCCTGGGCAACAGAGCGAGACTCCGTCACACACACCAAAAAAAAAAAGAGAAAAGAAAAGAAAAAAATTAAAACAGAACAGACCAGAAAAACACCCAACTTTTCTTTGAATGGATTAGCAGGTATTTGCTGTTTTGCTACTTTATGCTTTAATGAATTTATCTTTCTGTGGCTTCAAATAGAAAAATGTTAAGTCAGTGAATACCACATAGGTTGAGTATCCCTTATCTAAAATGCTTTGGATCAGAAGTATTACGGGCTTTGGAATATTTGCATTATACTTACCAGTTGATCATTCCTAATCTGAAAATCTGAAATGCTCCAATGAGCATTTCCTTTGAATGGCATGTTGGCACTCAAAAACTTTTGATCTTGGAGCATTTTGGATTTCAGATTTTCAGATTAAGGGTACTCCACCTGTATCCTTTTATTTATCTGTGATTAAATGTAGACCTTCTTTCTTCAGAATTACTGAATGACTCATTCCTGGAATGCTGCTAAATTGTTTTTCATTTATTACCTTAATAATAATATTGAACATTTATCGATCACTGATGTGCCCAGGCACTGTGGTAGATGCCTTATCGTTACACCTTTAAGTCTTATAGTGGTCCGCAGGCAGTAAAATTATTATATCCTCATTTTACAAGTGAGGTAAATAGAATGGCTTAGAGACTCAGAGAGCTTGTGTCTTGTCCATGTTCACATATTGTATAAGCAAATGAGTGTATTTAAAACCAGATCTCTCCTAAAGCCCAGTTCTTTCAGTTCCCTCAGTTTGCCATTGAGTAAACAGGGAAATCAGACTCACTCTCATCAGGTGCCTCACACATACTCTGGAATTCCTTTTGAGTGGGGACAGAAATACCATTATATGTTTCTCTGTGTCTAGTCCCAGACATTAATTTGCCTGTTTGATTTAAGTTAGTGACCATCTCTGTTGAAGTCTTTAACTCCATTAAAAGTGAATGGAACTTTAGGAGAGTTTTAGGCAGGAGAGGAAGCTCCCCTTCTCTCCAGTTTGGGCTTCGATTGTCCAGAAGTAGAGAAGAGGGATGAGATATTATTTGAGATAACCCCTTCAAGAACCAGAATTTAGCAAAGCATTTACACCATTTTGTTGGAAATATGTCTAAACTATATTATAAAGTTAGCTGGCTATCGTGGCACATGTCTGTAGTCCTAGCTACGTGGGAGGCTGAGGCAGGAGAATTGCTTGAGCCTAGGAGTCTGAGTATGCAGTGAACGGTGATGGTTCCACTGCACTCTAGCCTAGGCGACAAAGTGAGGCCCTGTCTCTAAAATAAGTTTATTTTATTCTAAAATAATTCTAAATACGTTCTTCTCATCATATTGTTACATTGATGATCTTAAAGTTGATTGAGATGTAGCTGAAACTGGCTTCCACAAAGTACTCTCACATGGTTCTGAATTTTGAGGTCATCTTCCTTTGTGTCATGTTTTTAGATGTCCTTTCTCAGAGTAAATCAGGTTTGAATAAGACCTGCAGGGATTTCTTGTGAGCACCTATATTGAGTTTTAGTGCATAAGCTTTGTTTTAACTTTTCACTGGGTAGATGAACTGTCAGATAAGTGGCATTATGTGTAACATGTATTTTCCCCTATTTTTAAACAGAGAAGAAGATATAGAAAATGAAAATGAAAAGAAAATTTGGTACTACAGCACAAAGGTCCAGCTTGCAGAATTAATTGACTGTCTAGATAAAGATTATTGGGAAGCAGAACTCTGCAAAATTCTAGAAGAAATGCGTGAAGAAATCCACCGACACATGGACATAACTGAAGACCTGACAAATAAGGCTCGGGGCAGTAACAAATCCTTTCTGGCGGCAGCTAATGGTGAGAGGGACATTTTCTTATTTTATTTTTGTTAAGTCTAAGCTACACTGTTGGTATGAAATCACTGCAAAATTTGAAAATAAAGTTTTCAAGAACAGTTATGCATTGCTTAATGATGGGGATACATTCTGAAAAATGTGTCATTTGGCAATGTCATCATTGTGTGAACATCACAGAGTACACTTACACAAACCATACACTTAGGTTATATGGCATAGCCTATTGCTGCTAGACTGCAAACCTGTATGTCATGTGACTGTCCTGAATCCCATAGGCAGTTGTAGCACAACGGCAGGTATTTATGTATCTAAGCATATCTAAACATTTAAAAAGGTAATACGTATAATCTTATGGGATCACCGTCATGTACGTGGTTCCTGGTGGACGGAAACATTGTGCAGTGCATGACTATGTATATTTTACTTTAGTTTTCCATATTTCATTTTCCCAAGAGAACCTTGTTCATTCCCACATAAATTAGGGATGCTATACATTTGAGTGTTTTGTTTCTGCCTTGGGTCATTACTAATATTCCCTAAAATGTTAGTTTGTTTCTTTAATTCAAGTGTCTTATTAAACTTTTTTGACATTCCAGTTTTAATGTTAAGAAATAATATTCTTTTGAACTTTTACCTTTCTAAAAAATAAAACTTTGAATTTTAGTATAGTTTTAGGTTTATACAAAAGTTGCAAAGATAGTAGAGGGTTTCCATATATCCTACACTTGGTTGCCCCTGTTATTAACATCTTAGATTAGTGTGAGATATTTGTTACAACTAATGGACCAGTATTGATACACTGTTACTAACTCAAGTCCATACTTTATTCAAATTTCCTTAGTTTTTACCTGATGTCCTTCTTCTGCGTCATGATCCTATACCACATGATATTTAGTCATCATGTTTTCCTCTGGATTGTCGGTTTCTCAGACGTTCCTTGTTTTTGATGGCCTTGACAGTTTGGGGGAGTACTGATTAGGTATTTTGTGGAAAGCCCTCATTATGGGTTTTTCTCATGGTTAGCCTAGGTTTTTGCATTTTGGGGAGGAAGACCACAGAGGTGAAGTGCAATTCTCATCTTCTTATCAAGAGTGCATGCTGACCTCGTGACTTACCACTGATGATGTCAACCTTGGTCCCCTGGTTGAGGCAGTGTTTGTCAGGTTTCTCCACATCCTCCCCCATCCCCTCAACCCCCCAATACTGTACTTTCTGGAAGCGAGTCACTGTAAACAGCCACACTTAGGGGGTGAGGAGTTATGTTCTACCTTCTTGAAGGGACAATATCTACATCAATTATTTGGAATTTTTCTGCACAGGAGATTTGTTTATTCATTTATTTTTTCAGCATTAATTTCTATGAGTATACATTCATGGAGATTTTATACTTATTGGATTATAACTGGATATTTATTAGGTCATAATTCAATGTCACCTTACTTATTTTGTTACTCAACTCTTAATTTTTTTAAGTTATAAATACATACATGTCTCAAAAGTTTAAATAGTATAAAGGGTATGCTGTGAAAAATGAATCTGTCTCCTTCATAATCTCCAATCTGACCTTCCTTTCTCCAGAGGCAATCACTATTGCTATATATTTTTTTGTGCCGCCAGATGTATTCCGTGCATGTTTAATAAATACTACCTGTGTTTTCTAATATAGCCATCACTCAGGATTCTCAGGGATTGCTTCCAGAGCCCTCTGCAGATAGCAAAATCCGTGGATGCCCAAGTCCTGCAGTTGGCTGTGTGGAATCTGCTGATAGGAAAAGTTGGCATTCCATATCTAAGGGTTCTGCATCATGAGAATACTGTATTTTCAGTTCGAGGTTGGTTGAATCCAAGGATGTAGAACCTTTGGCCACAGAGGGCCAACTGTAGTGCCTTTTAAGTTTTAACTTAGATAAAATTATTAGGTAAGATTCTGCAAGTACACCTTTAAGTGCCTAATTCTGAGTTCTGCTCTTCTGCATACATTATCTGCTATACATATAATCCTATTAATTTTCCCCATTCTCCATATGCTTAAAAATAGAATGTTTATATTTAATAAAGATACCCAGATAGCTGTATCCAAGCTTGTTCTCACGTATTCTGCATCAATATTCCTGTGAATTCGTGCATGTTTTTGGATAATGATAGGCTCTCACATATAAATACTGTTGGGCACAAATATACTTTGTCTTCAGAAAAAAGCATTCTTAGTTACCATGAATTATATTTATTCATATCTGGTAGTTGGAAGTATTTCTCTATTAGATCTGTTTAGAAAAATGTGTAATTTTTTTATTAGAAAAGTTTCAGTGTTCAGAAGTCTTTGGGGGATCAGTAATTGCAGTAACGCAATCTCCGCCTTAGTCTCCCCTCCATATAGATCAAATCATAGGAAATTTTATTAATTTCAGCCAACTCACTTCCCCCCTTAATTTCCTTTTATGAATCATGGCATTAAAATAGACCAATCCCTTTTTGCTCTCCTGTGTTTTAGTACAACAACAGAGAACTATCTTCAGTTCTCTAAAAGGCAATGTGAGATAGGATTTTAGAAAGTATGTTGAATTAGAAATATTTTCCAGAATAAAAAATAAAAATAGAAAAAAAAAA
>NW_016817144.1:172252-200485 GCF_001698545.2 Rhinopithecus bieti | reverse complement strand
ATACAAACACACACGTCTACCTTAGGAGAGTTTAATCCTATTTTTGATAGTTCAATTTTTCTACTCCATTTTTCCTCAACATTTTACGAAAAATTTCAAATGTACAGAGAAGTTGAAAGAATTATACAGTTACCAGCCTGATCAACATGGCAAAACCCCGTCTCTACTAAAAATACAAAAATTAGCTGGGCCTGGTGGCACGTGCCTGCCATCCCAGCTACTTGGGAAGCTGAGGCAGGAGAATCACTTGAACCCAGAGGTGGAGGTTGCAGTGAGCTGAGATCGTGCCACTGCCCTCCTGCCTGGGCAACAGAGTGAGACTTTGTCTCAAAAAAAAAAGAAAAAGAAAAAAAAAGAATGATATAGTAACTACTCATATATTCATTGTCTAGATCTATACTTTATATATTTGTAGCTAAATATACAGCTTACTATATTTGCTTTATCCTGTACCATGGTACAGGTAATTATGGTAATTATGAAATGCTTTATTTTCCTTATTTGAAGGAAGTTTATTTTTAGAAGAATTTTTTCTAAGTAGAGATGGTTTCTAAAATCTGGTAGGTTAATTCTTTGTTTAGTTTTGAAAAATGTTCATGCAAAGTGTAGAATATACTTGTTTATAGAATATGCATATTTAGTATAGATGAGATACAATGTAATTTTTTTTCTTTTTTTTTCTTTTCTTTTTTTTTTTTTTTTGAGGCGGAGTCTGTCGCCCAGACTGAAGTGCAGTGGCGCGATCTCGGCTCACTGCAAGCTCCGCCTCCCGGGTTCACGCCATTCTCCTGCCTCAGCCTCCTCGTCTGGCTAGTTTTTCATATTTTTTAGTAGAGATGGGGTTTCACCGTGTTAGCCAGGATGGTTTCGATCTCCTGACCTCGTGATCCGATCCGCCCGTCTCGGCCTCCCAAAGTGCTGAGATTACAGGCTTGAGCCACCGCGCCCGGCCCAATGTAATTTTCTTTCATCCTTTAATGTTTTTCTCTGCTGAACATTTTGGGTCTGTTTTATTTTTTTTGTTGTTGTTGTTTTGTTTTGTTTTCTGAGACAGAGTCTCGCTCTGTCACCCAGGCCGGAGTGCAGCGGTATGATCTCGGCTCACTGTAACCTCTGTCTCTTAGGTTCAAGCAGTTCTCTTGTCTCAGCCTCCCAAGTAGCTGGGATTACAGGCGTGTGCCACCACTCCTGGCTAATTTTTGTATTTTATGTAGAGACGGGGTTTCACTATGTTAGGCTGGTCTCAAACTTCTAGCCTCAAGTGATTCACCTGCCTTGGCCTCCCAAAGTGCTGGGATTACAGGTGTGAGCCACTGCACCCGGCCCTGTTTTTGGTCTATTTTTCTTACGGCTATGATTGCCATACTTTTTGAACCTGAAACTAGTATAAATGTATGTATGTATATACACATATATACATACACACATATATTAAGAGTGTTTAACAATACAGACTGTTTGAAATTAGAATCTTTATAGAAAATCAGAGAAGTATGGTTATGCAACTTGTGCTTTTCAACCAATTTAAATGGTCTAAACTTAGTAAGCAATTAGAACAATTTTTTTGGTTTTATTTTCATTCAATATCACTGGGAAAGTAGGAAGGATGTACAATGATTTGGTTATGAAAAGCTATAGGGTGTAGTTATGTTTCAAAGATGGCCAGGCGTGGTGGCTCATGCCAGTAATCCTAGCACTTTGAGACGGGTGGATCACTTGAGGTCAGGTGTTTGAGACCAGCATGGCCAACATAGTGAAACCCATCTCTACTAAAAATACAAAATTAGCCAGGTGTGGTGGTACATGCCTATAGTCCCAGCTACTTGGGAGGCTGAGGTGGGAGAATAACTTGAACCCAGGAGGCGGAGGTTGCAGTGAGTCAAGATCGCTCCACTACGCTCCAGACTGGCCAACAGAGTGAGACTCTGTCTCAAAAAAAAAAAAAAAAAAAAAAAAAGAAAAGGAAATCTGTTCCTCTAAGAAAGACAGATAATCGGTAACTACGTTTTCTTTTTCCAAATAAAATGTTCTTTAAAATATAGTAATTAAGGGCTGGGCACTGCTCATGCCTGTAATTCTAGTGCTTTGGTAGGCCGAGGCAGGGGGAGTTCAAGACCAGCCTGGGCAACATAATGAGACTCCATCTCTATTTTAAAAAGTTTAAAAAATTAGCCAGGTGTGGTGACACGTACCTCTATTTCCGTCTACTTCGGAGGCTGAGGTGGGCGGATCACCTGAGTTCAGGAGTTCAAGACCAGCCTGGCCAACGTGGTGAAACCCCATCTCTACTAAAAATACAAAAATTTGCCGGGTATGGTGACAGGTGCCTGTAATCCCAGCTACTTGGGAGGCAGAGGCAGGAGAATCGCTTGAACCTGGGAGGCAGAGGTTGCAGTGAGCCAGGATTGCGCCATTGCACTCCAGCCTGGGTGACAAGAACAAAACTCTGTCTCAAAAAAAAAAGTAAAGAAAAAGAAAAACTGTGTTTCTTCTTATTCACAAATAGTGTACTCTAGTTGGTAAATTTATTTTTATGAGGAAACAGTTTAGCAATTCCAAAACTATTTTACTGTGTACTAGGAATGAACAAATAACTAGATATATTTTAATGTGAGCCAGATTTCTCACTGTCAGAGAAGTTACAAATAAGCAAGTGGCAATGGTAAATGAATCCTACACAGACACATAGGCTTTCAGTCATACACATATATGTCCACACAAATAAATACAGAAATAATATAGATGTGTATATTTATGACTACATTTCTTAGCTCCGTTGGCTGAGAGACTCTAGAATAGCAACACCACAGTAGTAACAAGCACACCAAGCACCTAGATTGTGACTTGTCACATCATTCTCCAATTTGTTCTTCAAAAAAGAACAAAGACTCCTTGGAGAGATGGTGGGTTTTAGGGCTGGGGCAGGGAAAATACAAGGTGAGCCCAGAGCATCTTGTAATACTGGAAAGTGAGAAAATGCTGGCTGGCTGGCTGGCTGGCTGGATGGATGGATGGATGGATGGATGAATATGTGTCAAAAGGACACTGGACTTGGAAAAAGTTCCCAGTGGCCAAAGCTGAAACAATTTGTGCAACAAAATTAAAAGTGATAGTATTACATGATAAACCAAAGAATATAATTAATATCCATGAATCCATACTGATACACCGTGTGTTCTGTACACTGTGGTCCTTTTATATCCCATGGTCTATAATGTGCCATAGTATCACTCTGTCTAAGTTGAAAGAGGGTAAGTGTACTTAGAGACTTAGTGACTTTCAGAACAGTTAAGGGACTTCAGAAAGAAAGTTGTTTCCAAAAGGGCCTCTGTTTTCTCTTCTTACAGTTGAGGAAACGATGGCCTGGAGAGGTTAGGTAGCTCGCCCAAAGTCACACAGCTAATCCAAGTCAGATTTACAGTGGGTTTTGGGTTTCTAGGTTTTGATCACTACAGTGTGCTGCCCAGACTGTGGGTCTATGTCACCTTGTAGTTTTTGTCATCTGTCACAAATACCTATATCAAGCCTATATTGTAAAAAGATAGACTAATTTTACTTTTTTTTAAAAAAAAAAAGTAGAGCCCATAATTAGCATGTATTTTCTAGAGGTGAAGGTACACCAAACTGATTGAATTCTGTAAACACAATTTTGTTTGTAATCTTGATTCTTATTTCATAGATCTAATGCTTTAAAATACTTAATTTTCCTCTTTAATAACCTGTATTGAAACTCTTAAGTGACATTTGTGGTACTGTTCTGTTTGGTTATATATGGGAATGATTTTTTTGTTTGTTTTACACGTTATAGAAGAAATTTTGGAATCCATAAGAGTCAAAAAGGGAGACATTGATAATGTTAAAAGCCCAGAAGAAACAGAAAAAGACAAGAATGAGACTGAGAATGACTCTAAAGATGCTGAGAAAAGTAGAGAAGAATTTGAAGATCAGTCCCTTGAAAAAGACAGTGACGACAAAACACCAGATGATGACCCTGAGCAAGGAAAATCTGAGGGTAAAAAAATTACTTGATTAAAAAGTTCATCAGTGTTATTTGTGAAACCTCCAGTTTTACTTGCAAAATGAAAGTGAAATATTGTAAGCAACTACCTAGTTTAATATTTCTAAAGAGATCAAGATACCATCCCCTCTTGTAACATGTGTAACAATTGTAATGAGTTTTACGTATTAGTGAATTTGCTATAATGTTATATTCATGTCTCTATACTTCCCATTAGTTTGCCATTTCCCTATGAAAAAGTACTATTTTTTATATTATACCAGAATATACACTTTTGAATGTGATGAAATATGTTCATTTTTATATTAATTAGTTAAGCATTCTTAATATATTATTAAGTATTCTTAAATACTCTCTGGATTACCTATTGCAGCAATATCTGAGAATCTAATTGCTTTAAAATAGCCATCCAACGGAAACAGGATTTTTGGTGATTGATCATTTAGTAGTTGACTGAATGTGGCCATTTGCCCTGAAGCAATTTTAAAGAATATCTTTAAAGTTTTGTTGTGCATTTTGCTGTAGAGCCAACAGAAGTTGGGGATAAAGGTAACTCTGTGTCAGCAAATCTTGGCGACAACACAACAAATGCATCTTCAGAAGAGACTAGTCCCTCTGAAGGGAGGAGCCCCGTGGGGTGTCTCTCAGAAACCCCTGATAGCAGCAACATGGCAGAGAAGAAGGTGGCATCTGAGCTCCCCCAGGATGTGCCAGGTACAGAGGGCAGCATATCAATGCCTCTGTAATGGGGGGGAATCCTTCCCTTTTGTAGTAAAAGCCGAATGTCACCTAAAACTTTAAACTATGTGTTCATTCATGCTGCTTGCTTACAGTGCCATCCCTGTTTGCTAAGTTGTCACCTAACATTTGGAGTTGGATAAATGTCCTCGCAGTTAGTGCTTGAAACTCATCATAATTTTCATGCTTCTTAAACTTCATTTAGCTGGTTTTGTTTAATAGATTTATTTTTATATTTTATCACCAGACCATAGTGGCAGATATTTTGGTTTTAATTACTTATGTACTAATGGCTCAATGTTGAATGATCTGACCTTTCCAGTTCTGTAGATACTAACAAATTAATTTTATGTTTGCATGTGCTCATGTAATATTTATAACATTTCATATTGTAGTGTCATGGTAGAAAATCATTATCACAGAACATTGTTGTCAGATGTATTTTGACATAAACATGTAAGTTGACCAGTAATTCGTATTTTCAGTTTTTGAAATTAAAGTTATACTCCAAGTAAGTTGTAGCACACCAAGAATGTCCTGTTGCATAACATGAAGGATTTTGACAACCTGCAGTTCTTATGGGGACGACTTCCATTTGAGTACTGGTCAACAGTGAGCTGTGTTGCTGAAAACACCAGTTTTAACAGGGCGCTACAGATAGGGATGTAAGTGTAAGCTCCAGAAGAACCACAGCAATCAGCAGTAAGTTCACCGTATTTTATACTGATGAGAGATTGGTCATTAAGATCAAGAACAGGGCCAGGTACGGTGGTTCACACCTGTAATCCCAGCACGTTGGGAGGCCAAGGCAGGTGGATCACCTCAGGTCAGGAGTTGGAGACCAGCCTGACCAACATGTTGAAACCCCGTTACCGGATTTTAAAGAGGAGTTTGGTACTTTGGTAAAGTAGATAAACATTTTAATAGGTCTCCAACTTCAGAATATACTAACGGGGATATATCAGTGACCAAAATAGATAAGGCCTGGGCCCTTGGTGACTTACATTCTAGTGAGCAATAGACAGACCTAATAGAGTTCTGACCTTCAGAGAGAATTACCTGCTTCCTTCTGTTTCTGTGGCTCTCCATGCAGTTATTTATTCAGCAGATATTTATTGAGTGCCTACAATGTGCCTGGCAATGTGCTGGACACTTTGTGATGTCCCTGGACCAAACTCATGTTACAACTGTTTACTACCTATTGTCAGTGGATGAGATGCCTTGTTAGAAGAATTGGGGTGGGAGAATTATTCATGGCAGATTAAGAGCAGTAGCCGTGATATAGAAGACATCTTACTTGGTTTTCTTTTCTAAACTTTCAGAATGTATTTAGATACCTAATTTAATGATTAAAACTTATCGACAAAAGATACTGTCAGATTGGAAAGCATTTTGGATGGAAAGATATTTTTGGTCAAGTTTTTTTTTTTTTTTTTGAGAGAGTCTTGCTCTTTCACCCAGGCTGGAGTGATCACAGCTTACTGCAGACTTGACCTCCCAGGCTCAAGTGATCCTCCCACCTCAGCCTTCAAAGTAGCTGAGACTACAGGTGTGCACCACCATGCCCAGATTATTTATTTATTTATTTAGTAAGTAAGTATGTAGAGACAAGGTCTCACTGTGTTGCCCAGGCCAGTCTCCAACTCCTGGGCTCAAGCCATCTTCCCACCTCGGCCTCTCAAAAGTGCTAGAATTGCTGGGCGCGGTGGCTCACACTTGTAATCCCAGCACTTTAGGAGGCCGAGGTGGGCAGATCACGAGGTCAGGAGATCGAGACCATCCTGGCTAATACAATGAAACCCCGTTTCTACTAAAAATACAAAAAATTAGCCGTGCGTGGTGGCGGGTGCCTGTAGTCCCAGCTTGGGAGGCTGAGGCAGGAGAATGGCGTGAACCCGGGAGGTGGAGCTTGCGGTGAGCAGAGATCACGCCACTGCACTCCAGCCTGGGCGACAGAGCAAGACTCTGTCTCAAAAAAAAAAAAAAAAAGAAAAAAGGGCTGGGATTACAGGCATGAGCTACTGCATCCAGCAACTTTAAAAAATTGAAATGTAACCTGCAGTCAAGTTTATAAATATTAAGTGAATAACTTGATGGATGTTTACAAAGTTAACACATCTGTGTAACCATATCATGCCCCACTACACCTAGCCCAACAAGGGTACTAACTATTCTGACTTCTATCACCACTGATTAGTTTGCCTTTTCTAAAATATTTACTGGAACCATGCAGTATATACTCTTTGATGCCTGATAGCTTTTTTTCCCACCTCAACAAAACATCAATGAGAGCCATCCAGATGTTGCTAGGAGTAGCAGCTTATTCTTTTTTATTGCAGTATGATATTCCATTATATAGACATGTCTTGCTTAATTCTTGTTACATTTTGGTGGTTATTTTAATGGTTTTTGGTTTGGGACCATTATGAATAATACTATTATGAATGTTTTACATGTTTCTTGTGCACATATGTATGCGTTTCCAGAGGTATAAGCCTAGTTGTGGATTTTCTAGGTCATGGAGCTGGTATATGCTTATCTTTGGTAGATACTGCTCAACAGTTTTCCACAGAGGCGGTGGAAGTATTCACTTCAACAGTGTGTGAGAGTTCTAGCTCCTCTGCACTTGGTATCATCAGCATCACTCTTCGTCTTTTTGGAGGACTGAGGGGACATGCTGGTGGGCATGTAGGGATATTTTATTGTTCTTTGCACTTACCAGCTCCCTGGTGACTAAGGATGTTGAGCATCTTTCTGTGTTCGTGTGTGTGTGTGTGTGTCAGTCATTTAGATATCCTCTTTTGGGAAGTACCTGTCTGCTCCTTTGTTCATTTTCTATAAATGTTTCGTGTTTTACTTTGTAGTTGTTTCATGAGAGAGGGTAAATTTGGTTCTTCCACTTTACCTTGACTAGAAGCAGAAGTATCTGCATTGAACTTTGAATGTTAACCTAATCTCATGTTACTGGGGTAAATATAACTTGTTGTGATGTATTTTCCTTGTTATATATTATAGCATCCAGTTTACTAATATTTTGTTTAGGATTTTTGCATTTACTTTCATGAGTAAAATTGGTTTGTATTTTTCTTCTCTGGTAATGTCAGTCTTTAGTATCAAGAATATTTTGGCCTCATATCATGCGTTGGTACTAGAAGAGTTTTTGTGGGGCTGGTGTTATTTTTTTTGTTTTCGAGATGGAGTTTCACTCTTTCGCCCAGGCTAGAGTGCAGTGTGGCGCGATCTCAACTTGCTGCAACCTCCGCCTTCCAGTTTCAAGCGATTCTCCTGCCTCAGCCTCCCAAATAGCTGGGATTACAGGTGCCCACCACCACGCCTGGCTAATTTTTGTATTTTTAGTAGAGACGGGTTTTCACCATGTTGGCCAGGCTGGTCTTGAACTCCTGACCTTGTGATCCGCCTGCCTTGGCCTCCCAAAGTGCTGGGATTAGAGGTGTGAGCCACCGCGCCCAGTTATGGCTGGTGTTATTTCTTAAATGTTTGCTGGAGTGATTTGGTTCTGGAGTTTTCATTGTGGGAAGGTTATTACAGTTTTCATTCACTTCTTTAGTAGATAATGGGTGTCTTATTCCATTTGTGTTGCTGTAAAGGAGTATCTAAGGCTGGTAATTTATTTAAAAAAAAAAAGAGAGAGAGATTTACTTGGCTATGGTTCTGCAAACTGTACAAGAAGCACGGTACCGACATCTGCGTCTGGCGAGGGCCTCATGATGCTTCCACTAATGGCGGAAGGGGAAAAGGGAGCCATTGTATGTTGATACCTCATGGTGAGAGAGGAAAGGGGAGGCAGGGGTGGCAGATGACAGGCTCTTTTTAACAATCGGCTCTAGTGGGAACTAAGAGTGAGAACTCACTCACCCCCAACCCAAGGGCAGTAATCTGCTCTTGAGGGATCCTACCCCAGAATCCAAACACCTCCCATTAGTCCCCACCTCCAACATTGGGATCAAATTTCAACATGAGATTTTTGGGAGGACAAACATCTAAACTATCCAAAGTACAGCAGTGGCTATTCATATTTTCTGTTGTTTTCTTAGGTTTGTTTTGTTTAATTGCCTTTTTTAAGGAATCTCCTCATTTTGCTGAATCTTTATAATTTATTAGCATAACATCCTATCTTTTTTATATATATAGGGTCTATACTCATTCTGTTTTTCCAATCCAGAAATTCGTTATCTGCCCCCATTAATAATGTTGCAAGGCTGTTTGCAATTCCGTTAGTCTTTTTTTAAAAAAACAGCTTTGTCTTTGTTGACCTTCTCTATTGTATGTTTTTTTCTAAATTAATTTCTGGTCTTAGTATTATGTTCTTCCTTTTATTTTGTTTGTACTTTTGTGGATTTTCTTTCCTAGCTTCTGAAGATGGTTGCTTTGATGGTTTGTAGTTTAGTTTTTTTTATGATGTCTACTGTCAAGGCTATCAGCTTTCCTCTGTGTCCTGCTATAGATACATCCCACAGACTTACTTTATTTTATTTTTAAATGCATGACCAGAACACAACCACAGACTGTTATATGTCATGTTCCCTTTATCCTGTAGTTTAAAATATTTTCTAATTTCTGTTTTAATGTGGTGTGTGTTGAAGTATATTGCTTAATATTCAAACATTTGTAGGTTTCTGTTTTTGTGTTTTGTTTTTTGTGTGTATGTAAGACGGTCTTGTTCTGTTGCCCAGGCTGGATTGCAGTAAAGTGACCATAACTCTCTGTAACTTGGAACTCCTAAGCTCAAGTGATTATCCCACCTCAGCTTCCTAAGTAGCTAATTATCTTTTAATTTTTTTTCTAGTTGATTTCTAATGTAACCCTCTATCAGAGAACATTCTATGCATGATTTATGTCCTTTAAATTTTATTGACGCTTGTTTTATGGCCCAACATTTAATTAATGTTGATAAATGTTCCTTGAACAATTGAAGAGGTTGTATGTATATTACATATATGTACATTACATATATATGTAATATATATATTTTTTCAGTTGGGTGCAGTATAAGACAGGTAAGATTTCTTGTTTTAATTTTTTTGTTTGTTTGCTTTTGGTTTTGTTTTTTTGACACAGAGTCTGGCTCTGTTGCTGAGGCTGCAATGCAGTGGCTCAATCTTGCCTCACTGCAACCTCCGCCTCCTGAGTCCTAGCAATCCTCCCACCTCAGCCTCCTGAGTAGCTGGGACTACAGGTGTTCACCACTATGCCTTGCTAATTTTTGTTTGAGTAGAGACAGCGTTTCTCCATGTTGGCCAGGCTGATCTTGAACTCCTGACCTCAAGTGATCTACCGCACCTGGCCTCAGATAAGATTTCTGATTATATTGTTCTGATCTGTATTCTTGGTACATTTTTGGGTGTTGTTGTTTTTTGTTTTTTGTTTCTTTTTTTTCCTGTCAGATATTTTAAAATTATTTCCAACTATTTATTGTAGATTTGCCTTTTCTCTTTTGCTTTTTTCAGTTTTGCATTATACACTTTGAAACTATTATTAGGAGCACCTAATATTTATATTTTGTTGAATCTTTTATCATTATGAAATGTTATTTTATCATTATGAAATGTTATTTTTAATAATATTTTCAAGCCATACCAGCTTTATTTTGGTTAATGTTTGTATTGTGTATATCTTCTGCAATAGAAAGACTTTAAAAAACATCTGAGAATTTAAAATTTTTGTACAAATACATCTACTTTAGAATTTCTTTATATACAATTGCTTCTGTATATATTTTATTTCAGGCTTTACTTTGAAATAAAATCTTGTCAGAACATTGTCATTTTCATATAATGTGGTAGAAGTTACTATGTGAAGGACAAAATTGTAGTATGAAAAATGATAGCAGTGAGAATATAAGAAAATTGGGTAGATTTCATGTTGAAGAAATCTACCCATTATATTGAGTATGATCAGTGATCAGAAATATTTTGTGTGGCTCAGATTAAAGATTAAACTGAAAAAGTTGGGCAATATTTGGGGAAAGATTGCTACATAACACTTTAAAAAGTTAAAAAGTTAATCTCTTAATACCTATTCAGTTTCAACTGTCTTTGGCAAGAATACTTTATAAACAATGTGCTGGTTAATTAATGTATCACACCAAAAGGCTCATGGTATATGGTTTTTCTACCTTCAGAGATGCCTAGATGGATCAATGAGTTTAGGTGGTGAGATTGCATGATTCTCTGTTAATCTCTCACTCATTAATGAGTGACCTCAGGTGATCCGCCCACTTCAGCCTCCCAGTGTGCTAGGATTACAGGCGTGAGCCACCGTGCTGGCCAGACTTCTTGCTTTTTAGCAGAATCAGGGTTTTTTTTTCCAGTATCAGGGTTTTTTTGTTGTTGTTGTTGTTTTTTTCTTGATAGATGGAGTCTTGCTGTGTCGCCCAGGCTGGAGTGTAGTGGTGAGATCTTGGCTCACTGCAGCCTCCTCCTCCCAGGTTCAAGCAATTCTCCTGCCTTAGCCTCCCGAGTAGCTAGGACTATAGGCATGTGCCACCACATCTGGCTAATTTTTGTATGTTTAGTAGAGTTGGGGTTTCACCATGTTGGTCAGGCTGGTCTTGAACTCCTGACCTAGTGATCTGCCTGCCTCGGCCTCCCAAAGTGCTGAGATTACAGGCGTGAGCCACCCACCCGGCCCAGAATCAGTTATTTATTTGGAGACTGTAATAATGGAGTTTTGGGTTTTTTTGTTTGTTTGTTTGTTTGTTTGAGACAGGGTCTTGCTCTGTCACCCAGGCTGGAGTGCAGTGGCACAATCTCAGCTCACTGCAACCTCTGCCTCCTGAGTAGCTGGAATTACAGGCGCCCACCACCATACCCAGCTAATTTTTGTATTTTTGGTAGCGACGGGGTTTCGCCATGTTGGCCAGGCTGGTCTCAAACTCCTGACCTCAGGTGATCCGCCCATTTCAGCCTCCCAGTGTGCTAGGATTATAGGTGTGAGCCACCGTGCTGGCCAGACTTCTTGCTTTTTAGCAGAATAAAATGTTTGAGACTTATGTTACACAGTACCTATCCCGACTTGGAATCTTTCTTTTTTCCTCCAAGAAGTCCTGGTTCCTTTTAATGGGAAACAATATTTACAGACTACAATCTAGACTCAGAGATACTTTTTGCTATTGGACTGTCACTGCCGCTATGCTTTTTTGGTGGGTAGTGTTATGAAGGACATGTTTTTGAAAAGAAAAAGATCATCAGTTTATATTAACATTTCAAATTCAGATTGCGGATAGCATACTTAGTTTCTTTGTTTTTACATTTGTATCTCTGTTCCCTTACACTGAAAATTTCAGTTCCAGCAACAGTAATTCAGCTATACATTTGCTTTATTCCATTACAGGGTATTCCAGTCCTAATGTGCATTAATAATAAGAGGAAGTGATTTATTTTAAATAGTAGTATTTTCATAATACCAGTATTACTGCTAACACTAAGACTACTGAATGGCATTTATGACTTTTTGCTGCTCTTTATTTCTCATTATACTTCATTTCTAGGAAGGATGTACAGACAAAATATCGTATTCCAAAGTTGCTTAAAATAATCCCCTAGACTGGGCATTGTGGCTCACACCTGTAATCCCAGCACTTTGGGAGGCCAAGGTGGACAGATTGCTTGAGCTCACGAGTTCAGGACCAGCCTGCCCAACCTGGCAAAATTCCTTTTCTATAAAAATTAGCTGGGCGTGCTGGTGTTTGCCTGTTGTAGTCCTAGCTACTCAGGAGGCTGAGGTGGGAAGATGGCTTGAGCCTAGGAGGTAGAAGTTTCAGTGAACTGAGATTACGCCAGTGCACTAAAGCCTGGGTGATAGAGCCCGACCTTGTCTTAAAAAAAAAAAAAAAGAAAAAAAGAATGAAAGAAAAGAAAAAGAAAAAAAGGGCCAGGCTTGGTGGCTCACGCCTGTAATCCCAGCACTTTGGGAGGCCGAGGTGGGCGGATTACGGGTCAGGATTTCTAGACCAGCCTGGCCAAATATGGTGAAACCCCATCTCTACTAAAATTACAAAAAAAATTAGCCGGGCGTGATGGTGGGTGCCTGTAGTCCCAGCTACTCGGGAGGCTGAGGCAGGACAATCGCCTGAACCTGGGAGGCAGAGGTTGCAGTGAGCTGAGATCACGCCACTGCACTTCAGCCTGGGTGACAGAACAAGACTCCATCTAAAAAAAAAGATGATAATCCTTTGTGTGGTTATGCACAACTTGATATACAGTTCATTTGTTTCGGTTTAATTTTTAGGGATTGCTTTTCTATAATAACTTTAATTCTTTGAAAATGTAGAACATTTGCATTATTATAAATTCAAAACTGTGTAACTGGAGATATTCAGAGAATTTTGACTTTCATTCCTTCTCTCTCTAGTTCACTATGTCTTTCTTTTCTCTTGTAAGTAGCCATTTTTATTGGTTTTGGTTATTCTTCAATTTTTTTTTTTTTGGAGATGTAGTTTCACTCTGTTGCCCAGGCTGGAGTGCAGTGGCACGGTCTTGGCTCACTGCAACTTCTGCCCACCTGGGTTCAAGCAGTTCTGCCTCAGCCTCCCAAGTAGCTGGGATTACAGGCGCCTGCCGCCGTGCCCAGCTAATTTGTGTATTTTTAGTAGAGACGGGATTTCACCATGTTGGCCAGGCTGGTCTCAAACTCCTGAGCTCATGCTCCACCTGCCTTGGCCTCCCAAAGTACTGTGATTACAGGCGTGAACCACCGCGCCCAGCTGGTTTTATTTTTTATAAATAAAAGTAAAATCTGTTTATAAATTTGTATTTCCTCCTCTTCTCACACAAAAGTAAGCATATTATAAGTATTGTTCTACACCTTGCTTTTAACATTTAATCTTGGAGATCATTTTATGTGTGAACATAGTGATTATCCTCAGTTCTTGCTACAATTCCATGGTATTTCATTGTGTATACCAACTTTTATTCAACCAATGCCCTATTGATGGGCATTTTCTTTTTTTTTTTTGAAACAGAGTCTCGTGCTGTCACCCAGGCTGTAGTGCAGTGGCGTGATCTCGTCTCACTGCAGCTTAGCCTCCTGAGTAGCTGTGATTACAGGCGTGCACCACCACACCTGGCTAATTTTTGTATTTTTAGTAGAGACAGGGTTTCGCCATGTTGGCCAGGCTGCTCTCGAACGCCTGACCTCAGGTTACCTCAGGTGATCCGCCCACCTCTGCCTTCCAAAGTGCTGGGATTACAGGCATGAGCCACTGTGCCTGGCCCCTCCCTTTTTTTTTTTCAGACAAGGTCTCACTTTGTTACCCAGGCTAGAGTGCAATGGCGCAATCATGGCTCACTGCAACTTCTGACTCTCGGGTTCAAACAATCTTCCTGCCTCCCTCAAATACCTAGGACTACAGGCATGCACTACTATGCCTGCCTTATTTTTGCATTTTTCGTAGAGATGGAGTTTCACCATGTTGCCCTGGCTGGTCTCGAACTCCTAACCTCAAGTGCTCTGCCTCCCTCAACCTTCCACAGGCGTGAGCCTCTGCTCCCAGCCTTCATTGGCATTTCCTTTGTTTCTGGGTCTTTTGCCTTTTTAAATACTCCAGTGAATAGCTAGCTCTATAGATGAGTAATTTAGTAATTTTTTTAGTGTATTTTGGGCTAGATTTCTAGACACAGGATTGCTATATTAAGTAAATGCATGTGTAATTTTCCCTTCGTGTATTGTGAGACTTGGATTTTTGCCAGTTGATAACAGAGTAGTTTCTTCATATAGTTTTATTTTACTTTTCTCATAGTATGAATTGGGCGTATTTCCATATACCTAAAGGGCATTTTCTTTTCTTTTGTGACTGTTCACCTATTTTCCCATATTTTATCAGGTTGTCGGGTTTTTTTCCTGAAACCCAACATTATATGTTAAAGATAGTTACTGCAATAGACTCAACCAATTTTTACTTAGGTGATTTGAAGAGTGTCTTGTCAGTGGCAAAAACAAATGCAGAGGGAGACTCTTAATTTCTGAACTACCATGGAAAGACAGGCTTTCTGTTCATGGTAGTGGTAATTTTTTATGTTTTTAAGAACTATACTCTTAATGATACTATTAAGTTGTCCTTAGAAGTTAACAGTCACAGCTAGGCACAGTGGCTCATGCCTGTAATTGCAGCCACTTTGGGAGGCCAAGGTGGGCGGATCACCTGAGGTCAGGAGTTCGAGACCAGCCTGGCCAACATGGTGAAACCCTGTCTCTACCAAAAATATAAAACAATTATCCAGGCATGGTGGTGTGCACTGGTAGTCCCAGCTGCTCAGAAGGCTGAGGCAGGAGAATCTCTTGAACCTGGGAGGCGGAGGCTACAGTCAGCCAAGATTGTGCCACTGCACTCCAGCCTGCGCAACAGTGAGACTCCATCTTAAAGAGAGGAAGAAGTTAACAATCAAATTTAGGCATTACCTTCCAGTTAATTTGGGGGGCATAGGATTCAGGCAGAAAACCACAGAGTTAAATAATCCTGCTTACTTCTGTTTCTAATACTGTTTGAGTACTTTTGAAAAGTAAGACTATAAGCTTCAGATTTTGAATATTGTCTCGGCAAACCACCTCTGCAATATCTGGTGCACTTTAAGTTTTGAGAGGTAGTCATATCACTTGGTTATTCTCCAGCTCTGGGGTATCCAAAAAATTGTCTGCCTTGTACTGGAGACTAAGGTGATACGAGTCAGTGAGTTAGGGTTAGGCCTTCACCACTGCCCCCCCCAAAAAAAGTCAGTGAGTTAATAGCCTGGAAGACCTAAAAAAATAAGGTGTTGCTTACCACTTTCTTTTATACATTGCATTACTCATACATGAACAGCTTTTCTTTTTAAAAATACAGCTTTGTAATGAAATCCTAAAACAAATGTCTTTTCTGACAATTCGTCATTTTTCATGTGATTTCCAATTTAAAATCAGATATTCTATTTTTCTAGAAGAACCTAACAAGATATGTGAGAGCAGTAACACTAGTGCTACCACTACCTCCATCCAACCTAATCTGGAAAACAGTAACAGCAGCAGTGAACTAAATTCTTCCCAGAGTGAATCTGCTAAGGCAGCTGATGATCCTGAAAATGGAGAAAGAGAATCTCATACACCTGTCTCTATTCAGGAAGAGATAGGTAAGAAAATACTTCATCCATTCCATTAAAGGGAGGTTTTTTTTTTTTCTTTTCTTTTGTGTTTTTTAATTTTCTCTTTATTTTTTAATTTTTTAAATGAAAGTTTGGTGGGGGGGAATTTAGATGTTATTTTCCTTTATTTTCATTTTTTTAAAACACAGATAGCACTTGCACTCAATGTTTTGTTTTAAAATCTACAAAAGCACACAGAGTGGGGAAGAAAGATCCTTTTCATACTTCCCTCCACAAAGGTAACCACCATCCATCAACAGTTTGGTGTGTAACATTTTAGATCTTTCTCTCTGCAGTTACATTTATGGATATATGTTTACAAAGTTTTGGAGGGCTTTGGGTGATTTTCTCGTTTTGGGAGTTTTTAAAATATAAACAGGATCATTCTGCATGTATTGTTCTGCATCCTGCTTTTTTTACCCAGTGATACATGTAGAGAATCTTTTTGTGTTACGAATTGAATTCTTTTTTTTTTTAACTGCTGCATGGTACTCCAGAGTATGGATAAACCATAATTCATACACTGTGTCTCTATTAATGGACATTTATGTTGTTAACAGTTTTTCATTATTACAAATAGTGGTGCTTTTGAACATCTTTAACATATATCTTTGTGTACTTGTGCAGGTATTTCTGGCAGTATAGAAACAGTAGGTGGACTTGCTGGTCAAATGGTAGCTACATTTAAAAAACAGTGATGGCTACTGCTTAATTGTATATCAAAAGAGATTTATACCAGTAATTTTCATACATTTCGGTTTTCTTATTTTCTCACTTAAATTCAGCATCATTCCTCTTAACATTTTTGCCAATGGTGAAAAGTATTTCGTATACAAATTTACATATTCTTACTCACGTGGTTAAGTTTCTTACATGTGTTTGTTGAACTTCCTATCAATTGCTTATTCATATCTTTTCTCGCTTTTCTTAATAGAGTTTTGTTGTTTTCTTTAATGAAGTTTAGGAATGTTTTATGTATTGTGGCTATTAATCTTCAATTTTACATGTATTTGCATAGTAATTGCCTACTTTTAGCTCTTTGTTGTCATACAGAAATTTTACATTTTATATAGTTAAATTTATCAATCTTTTTCTTTAGAGTTTTCTGAATTTTGTGTTTTATTAAGGAGGGTTATCACCATCCCAAGAATATACATATATTTTACAGTAATTCTTCTTAATACTTCTATAACTGTTTTCAATCTATCTAAGGTAATAATTTTCATTTGATATGAGTTGGAAATCTGTTTTAATTAGGACTTTTTCACTTGCAAGTGACCAAACCAACTTAAACTAGCTTAAGTGAAGAGGGAATTTAATTAGCTTATATAGTTGGGAAGTCCGAGCCGTCATCAGGCATAATTGGACCTTCAGGTATCAAACTCTTCGTTTTCCCCTCTCTCTCTCTCACCTTTTAGGTCTACATATATTTATGTGTGTTAACCTCATTCTCTCCCAATACAGACAGGCTATTTCCATGTGGCAGGGAAGATGGCACCAGCAATTTGTATTTATATGTTTCCAAGGTCTGTGACCCAAAGGCAAGGCCCCTACTTCTGCTCCAAATCAAAAGTCCTTGAGGAAGGAATTTGAGTGGCTTATCTTGGATCATATTATTTCTAACCCTATGACCAGGGCAGGCAAGGTACTACTATTGATGCCTCCAGCAAAAGTGTGTGACTGGAGTTGGGTAGGAATGGTTTTCTAAGGAAAGAAGGATGCCGCAAAGATTATAGCATGATAAATATCTACACTTCCATCTTTTGGTAGCTCAGCATGTGTGTGTACCCATACATACAGTTTGTTCCCATACATACAATTCAAAAATGGTTCTGCCTAATATAATGCAAATATTTCACCTACAACTTAAAACTTTTTCAAAAACCTCTTTCCCACAGTTACATCCTGTAATTGTATCTAGACCCAAATCTAGTATTTCTGTGTATGTACATTAATTCCGATAGATCTGGAGGTGGCTTATCTTGATCTTACAATCCATGAGCCACATTATGAATTTAACTGCCTATGACACTCATAAACATCGTGGAGAGTGTTCTTTAATAAATCAGGATGCCATTGGTTTTCTGGGAGAGTGGCTGTGTTTGAGAGGTGAGAAGCATATGAGAAGATTCCCCTTCTAGAGGCCATTCTGTTTTAGCTGCCTAGTTCCTGCTGTCTGTTATTGGGGTTGGGTTGTTGGGGACTTCTGTAGGATAAAACAATCATATAACCCTATTTGTCAGGTTTGGGGTTTTTTTCTGACAGTAGCACTCACTTGTAGATTCCTAGGTTCCCAGCTAATACTTAATGCCCAGTAACTTGCTTTAGGATCCATGAAGGTGAATACCCTCCACTTCCTCAGTTTATCTGTTTAGTAGACCAATAGTCCTAGCCCTCATGTGAAGAGTTTGTGTAGGCTTCTGCCTGTTGGTATCATTAAACAGTGAGCTGCAGAGGCTGATGTAGATCTGTAGCCTGCCGCCAGCCTGCGTCACAAGGATCCACTGCTTTATAATAGGAAGAATATGGCCTTTGGGCAGAGGGTGTTCAGTAAAGACCTCTACCCTCAGTTTAGTTCTCTTTTTCCGTTTCTTTAAGTCTTACCCCGTGGTTGAATTTTCTTCTCCTTTCCCTTATTTGCACTAAATTTAGCAAGTGATAAAGAATTGACTCTGAGCAGTATTGGATTGTTGGCTCTGAATTAGGAAACTTTTTAAAAGCACTGTGTCATTCTCTTTCTCTTTTCAGGAAATCTGACCCTGACCAAATGACGCCTAAAAAGTATCTATTACAGGACTTTATAGATGGTCCCAGGAACTAGCCACTGTAGTTCAATATCTTGGCGTAAAACTCCATGATCTGACAGCCAGGTGCAGTGGCTCACGCCTGTAATCCCAGCACTTTGGGAGGCTGAGGCGGGTGGATCACCTGAGGTCAGGGGTTCAAGACCAGCCTGACCAACATGGTGAAACCCCATCTCTACTAAAATACAAAATTAGCTGGGCATGATGGCGGGCGCCTGTAATCCCAGCTACTTGGGAGGCTGAGGCAGGAGAATCGCTTGAACCCGGGAGGCAGAGGTTGCAGTGAGCCGAGATCGCACCACTGCACTCGAGCCTGGGCGACAAGAGCAAAACTCCATCTCAAAAAAAAAAAAAAACCCTCCATGATCTGAGATCCAAGAGAAAATTGATAGTCTGACCAACTGCTTTGCTACCACACATCCAAAGTGACTTGCTTTTCCAGCCTGCTGGCAAGATGCTCAGCACCCTCTCTCCATTTTGACTTATTATTTAAGGAGGGCAAAGAGGTGTGTTCTTTCTGTTTAAAACAAAAATCTGTGGAATGTGAGATAATTTTAATTACCATACCTTTAAGATAGGGGCTGGAAATTTGTAGAAATTTCTAGACCTGCTTTTGAATTGTATTTTATTTCCAAAACTGTAGTAGTGTGATATTTTGGAGTCAGAACCTTAAAATATTCTACTGCATTATTTAGAATTCACTGATTTTGATAGAAATCCATCAAACTTGCTTAAAAGGGGAATTTTATTGACATACGCTATTGAGAAGTCCATTGTTGGTGACAGTCTCAGGTGCATTATTGGATCTAGGGAGCCAAATGAGGTTATTGAAACTACTTCTGATTTTGCCTTTTCATATTTTTCTCTTTATTTCTTCTCTATGATGGGCTTCTTGTTTGCTGTTATCAATGGTTTTCTCCATGTTGTGGGAATAAAAGTGGCCAACTTCTGATTTACACCCTTCCTGCTCATTACTACAAAAAGCAAAGACCCCTTCTCCAACTCCAGATTTTAAAAACTGGAAAGGATGCTGAGAGGATTGGGCCAGAGAGCCAGTCTTGGGGCAGTCACTGTGGCCAGCTAGTGGTGTGCTTTGTCTGGCCATGCTGGGTCCTGCTGCTCACAACATACTTGATTTGCAGCCCTGGCAGAATCATATGATTAAAGTGTGGGAGGGCAGTGGTGAGGGAAGTATCTCCCCAAAGGAAAGAAGGGGTATGGAACAGGTAAAATTAACAGATGTTTATGAAATTGTCTTAATTATTTTCCCCGAAATGCACAGCCAGCTTTCCCAATCCTAGTTTTTCTCTATTTACTTAAAATGTCATCTTTATTATATATAATATAGTAAATGGTCTGTCCTTTCATTTGCCAGTGCCACAGTGTCTTCATTTTTTAAAGCCTTAAATTAAAAGGAAAATCAGAGCTTATTCAACTGTCTGGTCAATGGAAATTGAACAGTGATGCAGTAGTTTTAGAATGTATACAAATTTTTCTAGCCTGGGCAACATGGCGAAACCCCATCTCTGCAGAAAATACAAAAAATTAAGCAGGTGTGGTGGTGCATGCCTGTGGTTCCAGCTACTTGGAAGGCTGAGATGGGAGAACCACCTGAGCCTGGGGAGTTGAGGCTGAGGTGAAATGAGATTGTGCCACTGCACTCCAGAATGAGACCCTGTCTCAAAAAAAAGAGAAAAAAAGTCAGCCAAAGTGAGATTGATCAGTATATGAAGCAGAAATTGCTCCTGTGCAGTTTGTCACTTTAAAAAATTAAATTACTAGGAAAATGTTGAGAGGTCTTTATTAGGTTATAAAACACTAGTTGATTTTTTTATATTGATAAGCATACACAGATAATTATCTAAATTCCCTAGTGGAAAATTCGTGACATTTATGTTTATAAGCTCAAAACTATTTGGTATTTAAACAGAATTCCAGTGGAAATCTTTCGAAAACTTACACCTTTTTATACAGAAATCCATATTGAATATATAAGGCAACACGTTGTTAGTTTGCTTTTGAATTATTATTATGTTTTTATTACTTGTAACTTTGTAGCAGCCCTTCCTGTTTTCACATAGATGAGCTTTGAAACAGATAACCTAGCATGTTTGAATTTTTTGTGGAATAATAGATGACTCAGTAGAGTTACGACATTTTCTTTTAAGTGAAAAACTTAAGGATTAATGATACTTGCTTTGCCATTCAAGGGCTTTTTAAAAAATCTGTTTACTTTGTGGATTTTTACATATACACCTGATATGAGTTTTGCTGAAATAAGGTGATTATAATTATTTACTTATTGTCAGCAATTGCTTTGTGCCTTCTCATTTGACAATAGGTGATTTCAAATCGGAGAAGTCCAATGGGGAGCTCAGCGAATCTCCTGGAGCTGGAAAAGGATCATCTGGCTCAACTCGAATCATCACCAGATTGCGGAATCCAGATAGCAAACTTAGTCAGCTGAAGAGCCAGCAGGTGGCAGCCGCTGCCCATGAAGCAAATAAATTATTTAAGGAGGGCAAAGAGGTGTGTTCTTTCTGTTTAAAAGAAACATCTATTTCCAAAGCTATAGTAGGTAACAAGATTGAAAGCATTAGGCTTTATAAGTATAGTTGCAAACCCAAATTTCAGTCAAGGGATAAAAATGCTATAAATGGCTGATACGCTTTCTTACTATGTGATCAGTTTTATTCTACATATCATTCTAAAGAATTAAAGCCTTCTTTACACATATGAGTAGGCTATTTTGGGTTTATGGTTTATTAAATAACTGTAGGTGATTCACTGCTCAGTTCTAGCTGTGATCACTTCAGGTGAACCTGCAGCTAAAGGATGAGGCTTACCCATTGATAGCAGAGTACTGTGGACAGGACAGCATGGCATCCCAGCTCTGATCATGAACAATGAGATCAGAGCTAGGACTCGGTATCTCTGTCCTTCAGCTAGCCATGGTGACAGGACATGGCCCCAACTGTGTCTCCGATATTCGAGAATTATTTTCAGGGTAGATATGCAAGAATAAATGATGTTCTTAACATCACAGCAATTGCTTAAAAGCAGTGACTTTCATACTTCTTTTTGACTCTGACCCTCAGTCACATACACATTTTTCCATAGCAGTCCAGTACACATATTCAAAAGCTTTCTGAAATAGTGTTTTACCTTATTATGTGGGAAGCACTCTGGTATTTTCTGTGGTAGCCTATATTGCATTACATTTTATTTTTTAAAAAGCTGAAGAAGACCCACTGTTTATTTCATAGTCCATTAAGAGTTGGGACCAACTGTTTGAAAATACTATTTTGAAGTATCCATGGGGTCTTACACTATAGCTAGAATGATAAAAGGACCCGAAAGGATGTTTTAGGAATATAGTTTTGGGGTAGTACATGCAATGCCCTTCTTTTCTCTTAAGTGTACGTTATATACTTGAAAAAAAAGGTAGGTGAGTAATTTATATGTATGGTTTCATGTGTATATTTGAAGTATTAATACATGAAAACAGTGAATAATATGGCATGTAATAGGTACTTATTGGTTTTCTTTCTGCAGGAGTATCTTGGTTGTTTAATTGCTAACATTGCTTTAGCTTTTAATAGCTTTTGCTTCAAAATTCTATCATAGTTTATCTTAACACTTTGAGTGATTAATTATGAAATACAGTTATTCAGGATGAAATTTTACATCTTGATTGCTAAATAATGCGTCTTTTTATGTTTTTGGTCATGGTCTGGTAGTTACTCTCAGAGGGGAAATTTCACGGGTGAGCCAAAAGGAATGGGTCATGACAGACTATCACAATTTTTTAAATTGGTCGAGGGAAGTATCGGTCTACCACATCATACTCACATTCATTTGTTTGAATAAGGCACCGCACGAGAAGATCATTGATAAGAGAAGCTCTTGCACATAATTCTGTCTGACTCCAGCAGGGGTTCCAATTGGAACGGTTCTGTCCATGGGTCGAAGTTTCTTATTATCTCACTCTTGAGACTGACTCTCACCATTCGGAAACAACATCCCTTCTCCTTTCTTCATCCAATTTTGGGCATCACATAGGTAAAGGTAAACTAAGGTTCATTTATTGCTGTAGATTTTAAATGTTTCAATGCTTGTTGATGATGTGCGCTTGAAGTATACCAATGAGTTGAATGAAGTCAATGTGGTCAACAGACAGGACGTAGAGGCATGCGTTATTTAACTCTGACACACCTATTTGGGAGGATTAGGATCAGAGTCTTTATCTGAATGATGGGGCCAAGTTACACTACTGTGCTTTACTTAAGTCACCTAGTGAAATATTTTTTCATTTCTTCTTGAACTCAGGGCAAATTTGGTCAAGGCAGTTCAGATGTGTAGGCAAACCCAGGAATTGCATGGCTTTAGCCATTTTGGAGTGTGCGTTAAACCAGTTGTGTGCTACCATATGGGGAATCTTTAGGATACAGGTAGGTGATCTGGCTTGTAATGATGTTGGGCTCCCTTTTGATATACTAGCATATTAATAATGAAAGGTTAGGGTATTTTAGAGGCCATTGAGACCTTTACTTTGGCCTCATTTTCTTCATATAAGTTGTAAACGTTTAATGAATATTATTAGTTCTTTTTTTTTTTTGAGACCGGTCTTGTACTGTCGCCCAGGCTGGGTGTGCAATGCGCAATCTCAGCTTGCTGCAACCTTGTTCCCAGGTTCAAGCGCGATTCTCTTGCTTCGCCTTCTGAGTGCTGGGATTACAGGCACCCCACCGTGCCCAGCTCATTATTTGTATTTTTAGTAGAGACCATTGGTTTGCCTGTGTTGGCTTAGGCTGGTTTGAATCTACTTGTGATCTGCCCGTCTCGGCTCCCAAGTGCTGGGATTACAGGAGTGAGCACCACACCCTCCATGAATATTAGTTCTTATTTGCCTTAAGGACTGGTAGATGAAGATCAAAAGAGATCTGGGTATTGAAGTTTGAAATATTTTCTTTTTTTTTTTTTTTTTTTTTTTTTGAGACTGGAGTCTTATTCTGTCACCCAGGCTGGAGTGCAGTGGCCGGATCTCAGCTCACTGCAAGCTCCGCCTCCTGGGTTTATGCCATTCTCCTGCCTCAGCCTCCCGAGTAGCTGGGACTACAGGCGCCCCGCCACCTCGCCCGGCTAGTTTTTTTTTTTTTTTTATTTTTTAGTAGAGACGGGGGTTCACGGTATTAGCCAGGATGGTCTCGATCTCCTGACCTCGTGATCCGCCCGTCTCAGCCTCCCAAAGTGCTGGGATTACAGGCTTGAGCCACCGCGCCCGGCCCGAAAGTTTGAAATATTTTCTAAAGTAGCATTTTTATTGACTAGAAAGAACACTCATGTTTTTTAGTATTTATTCTAGAATCTTGTAGGCAGTATGCTGGGAATCTGATTTATATCCTTTTTTAAAGTTCAGTGTCCAACCAAAGATCATGTAGCTCCTGAGTAGACCCAGGGCTGTGCAGCTTGAACAGATGACTAAAAGAAAGAAAATTTTGTGACTTGAATCTACTTTTAGCCCTGATAGACTTGCTTTGTAACTTTAGTCTTTAAAAGTTATTATTACAAAACTAAGGTTTATGGTAATGGAAAGAATATTTAAGGGCATAAAGCAAAAGTCAGAACTATTTTATCTTCCCTGCCCCCATCTTTTCTACAGAGTCCACTCCAAAGGCATAGCCCTATAGCTTTTAAAATGTAAAAAGCCAGGCACAGTGGCTCAATGTCTGTAATCCCAGCACCTAGGGAGACCGAGGTACTAAAAACAAAAATTAGCTGGATGTGGTGGCACATGCCTGTCTTCCCAGGTACTCGGGAGGCTAAGGCAGGAGAATGGCTTTAACTCAGGGGGTGGAGGCTACAGTGAGCTGAGATTGTGCCACTGCACTCCAGCCTGGGTGACAAAGCAAGGCTTCATCTCAAAAGAAAACAAAAGGGACATAAGATATGTTTTTGAGAAAAATAAATTTATGCCTACTAAATGTTTTTCATCTGCTAAAGGTGTGGCTCCCAGTTTTCTTTGGTGTTTCCACCACATACATTTTTTTTTTTCTTTTTTCACGTAGGATCTCACTGTCACCCAGGCTGGAGTGCAGTGGCATCATCAGAGCTCACTGCAGCCTTGACCTCCCTGGGCTAAGGTTATCCTCTCACCTCAGCCTCCTGAGTAGTTGGGACTATAGACGCATTCCACTATGCCTGGCTAATTTTTGTATTTTTTACAGATAAGAGGTCTCGTTATGTTGCCCAGGCTGTTCTTGAACTCTGGGCTCAAGTGATCTGCCTGCCTCGGCCTACTGGAGTGCTGGGATTAGTGATACATTTCTGATAATAGCACAATAAGTACAATGGTTGCTATAACAGTTTAGAGAGTGGTTTGACAAAACAAAGTTAAAATGCAATTCCACTCCTTCCTAATACAGTAGAGAAACTTTTACCCTGTGTACATGAGAAGACATTGTAGTAGGGTGTTCCTTATAATATTATTTCATATGGTGAAATTTGGAAACAATTCCTAAGTACTCATAATCAGGCCTATTTTTTTTTTGTTTTTGGAGACGGAGCCTTGCTCTGTCTCCCAGGCTGGAGTGCAGTGGCGCCATCTCGACTCATTGCAAGCTCCGCCTCCTGGGTTCACGCCATTCTCCTGCCTCAGCCTCCTGAGTAGCTGGGACTACAGGCGCCCACCACCACGCCCAGCTAATTTTTTGTATTTTTAGTAGCGATGAGGTTTCACCATGTTAGGCAGGATGATCTCGATCTCTTGACCTTGTGATCTGCCTGCGTCGGCCTCCCAAAGTGCTGGGATTACAGGCGTGAGCCACCGCGCCTGGCCAATCAGGCATGTTTAAATTGTGTTACTTCATAATGGACTGTTACATAGCAGTGAAAAACACACTATTTGTGAAAAACACACAAGTGTCGAGATTGAATCTCGTAAGTTTACAATAGAATGAAAACATTTGGGCCGGGCGCGGTGGCTCAAGCCTGTAATCCCAGCACTTTGGGAGGCTGAGATGGGCGGATCACGAGGTCAGGAGATCGAGACCATCCTGGCTAACACAGTGAAACCCCGTCTCTACTAAAAAAAAATACAAAAAACTAGCCGGGCGACATGGCAGGCGCCTGTAGTCCCAGCTACTCGGGAGGCTGAGGCAGGAGAATGGCGTAAACCAGGGAGGCGGAGCTTGCAGTGAGCTGAGATCCGGCCACTGCACTCCAGCCTGGGTGACAGAGCGAGACTCCGTCTCAAAAAAAAAAAAAAAAAAAAAAGAAAAACATCTGGAGAGGGTAGGGGGGCGCAAGTGTTGTAAAATTACCTATTGGGTACAGTGTTTACTATACAGGTAACGAGTAACTAGAAACTCATTTCCCCCCAGTGTGTATGCACATATACCCCTTGAATCTGAAATAAAATAAAAATTTTAAAACAGAAAACAGTTCCATCACTAAAAATACATCAGGATAAATGTGGATACCACATATCTTTGTGTAGAGTTTAAAAGCATGTGTGATAATACAATGTTACAGTATTGTTTAGGAATATAGACATTTGTAAAATTTTAAACACAAGGGCTATATGCTTGAAAGGTAAGAAATAATACTTCTAAATAAATAAATGCTCAAATATAAATCATAATGAAAACTAGAACACATTTTGATCTGGATGTTCATGAAGGTACTACATACATTGAAATTTGTGAGATGCAATTAAAGTCTTCCTAGGAGAAGTTGCTAGCTTTTAGTGCTCATATTAGGAAAGAAACTGCGAATTAATTAGCTAGGGGTACATCTCAAGGAACCAAGCTAAAGAAAGAAAATATTAAAGATGAGCAAATGTGATGAAATAGAAAACAAATATAGCTTAGGATCCCATTATGTTTTATAAGCCTCTGATAAGATTATCAAGGGGGGAAAAATAATACAGCACAAATAACCAATATCTAGAATAAAAACACGGTGGCTCACGCCTGTAATTCCAGCACTTTGGGAGGCCAAGATGGGCAGTCACCTGAGGTCAGGAATTCGAGACCAGCCTGACCAACATGGAGAAACCCTGTCTCTATTAAAAAACAAAACAAAACAAAAAAATGAAATTAATCAGGTGTGGTGGCACATGCCTGTAATCTCAGCTACTTGGAAGGCTGAGGCATGAGAATCACTTGAACCCGGGAGGTGGAGGTTGCGATGAGCCGAGATCGTGCCATTGCACTCCAGCCTGGACAACAAGAGTGAAACTCTGTCTCAAAAAAAAAAAAAAGTAAAACAAGAGACATACTAACCAATATTTCTGATTCTCTTTTATTAGAACTTGGAATTTTAAAGCCTTCACAGGGTCTACTAACACAGTATTCCGGTTTTCTACATCCACAAAGAAAGGGGTCCACCTAGGAGTGGACCAAGATGGTGGAATAGAAGTCCCAGCCTGATCATGCCCTGCCTTGCATTCCCACCGTCACAGAAAGGGGCCTACCGAGCTCCCTTTGGTTGGGGGAAGGGTTGGGAAGGACACCACAGTGATCTCAGTCCTTAGTAGGGCAGAAGCCACACTCTTAGGCAGGAGAAGGATTTCTGGTTGTTTATCACTGCACCTGTCATTAAGGTGATGGCAGGACCAGATGATTTCATAAGGTTTTTCTTAAGTTTCGGGAACCAGATAGTTCTATTTAAACTTTTCTACCAGAATAGAAAAGGAGGAAATTTTACAGATTATTGTTTCTGTTAGTGTGAAACTATTAGAAAACTTGATAAATAGAAATAGACAAATAGAAAATTATGGCCCTGTCTCCTTTATTAATATTTATTATAATAATTAATAGCAAATAGGTGTATCTATAAGAAATCTGAAAATATTGGTATGCAGATATATTCAGGAGTAAATTTAAAGAATAAGAAACCATGGCTAAATTGGCTTCACCTTAGACACCAATCTCCAATACTAGGAGATTACTAATGTCGTACTATTTTAAGAAGTCAAAGAAGGCCTGGACTCGATGGCTTACACCAATAATCCCAACACTTTGGGAGGCCAAGGCGAGTGGATCACTTGAGCCCAGGAGTTTTAATACCAGCCTGGCCAACGTGGTGGAACCCCATCTCTATGAAAATTTAGCCAGGCATGGTGGTGCACACTGTAGTCCCAGATACTAGGAGACTGAGGCAGGAGAATCAGTTGAACCTAGTAGGCAGAGGTTGCAATGAGCTGAGATCGCACCACTGCACTCCATCCTGAGCAACAGAGCAAGACACTGTCTCAAAAAGAAAAAAGTCAAAGAAAGGAAACCTTTTGATCATCTCATTAGATGCCAAGAAGGTTTTTTGTCCAAGTTCATTATTATTTATTGTTTTTTTTTAAATTTTTTTACATTTTTTTGGGTAGAGATGGTGTCTCCCTATGTTACCCAGACTGATCTTGAATCTCTGACCTCAAATGATCCTCCCACCTTGGCCTCCCAAAGTGCTGGGATTACAGGTGTGAACCACTGCACCTGGCCTATTTATTCATTTTTTAAAAAACTCTCAGATAAGTATGAAT